>NW_023493664.1:685000-742500 GCF_013265735.2 Oncorhynchus mykiss
ATAGATGTGATGTGTTTCCTCCAGGTGAGAAGCTGGGTAGAGGAGGAGTAGAGGAGGAGTAGATGACTATAGATGTGATGTGTTTCCTCCAGGTGAGAAGCTGGGTAGAGGAGGAGAAGATGACTATAGATGTGATGTGTTTCCTCCAGGTGAGAAGCTGGGTAGAGGAGGAGTAGAGGAGGAGTAGATGACTATAGATGTGATGTGTTTCCTCCAGGTGAGAAGCTGGGTAGAGGAGGAGTAGAGGAGGAGAAGATGACTATAGATGTGATGTGTTTCCTCCAGGTGAGAGGCTGGGTAGAGGAGGAGAAGATGACTATAGATGTGATGTGTTTCCTCCAGGTGAGAGGCTGGGTAGAGGAGGAGTAGATGACTATAGATGTGACGTGTCTCCTCCAGGTGAGAGGCTGGGTAGAGGAGGAGTAGAGGAGGAGTAGATGACTGTAGATGTGATGTGTTTCCTCGAGGTGAGAGGCTGGGTAGAGGAGGAGTAGAGGAGGAGTAGATGACTGTAGATGTGATGTGTTTCCTCCAGGTGAGAGGCTGGGTAGAGGAGGAGAAGATGACTGTAGATGTGATGTGTTTCCTCCAGGTGAGAAGCTAGGTAGAGGAGGAGAAGATGACTATAGATGTGATGTGTTTCCTCCAGGTGAGAAGCTAGGTAGAGGAGGAGAAGATGACTATAGATGTGATGTGTTTCCTCCAGGTGAGAGGCTGGGTAGAGGAGGAGTAGAGGAGGAGTAGATGACTGTAGATGTGATGTGTTTCCTCCAGGTGAGAAGCTGGGTAGAGGAGGAGAAGATGACTATAGATGTGATGTGTTTCCTCCAGGTGAGAGGCTAGGTAGAGGAGGAGTAGATGACTGTAGATGTGATGTGTTTCCTCCAGGTGAGAGGCTAGGTAGAGGAGGAGTAGATGACTATAGATGTGATGTGTTTCCTTCAGGTGAGAGGCTGGGTAGAGGAGGAGTAGAGGAGGAGAAGATGACTATAGATGTGATGTGTTTCCTCCAGGTGAGAAGCTGGGTAGAGGAGGAGTAGATGACTATAGATGTGATGTGTTTCCTCCAGGTGAGAAGCTAGGTAGAGGAGGAGTAGATGACTGTAGATGTGATGTGTTTCCTCCAGGTGAGAGGCTGGGTAGAGGAGGAGAAGATGACTGTAGATGTGATGTGTTTCCACCAGGTGAGAAGCTAGGTAGAGGAGGAGAAGATGACTATAGATGTGATGTGTTTCCTTCAGGTGAGAGGCTGGGTAGAGGAGGAGTAGAGGAGGAGTAGATGACTATAGATGTGATGTGTTTCCTCCAGGTGAGAAGCTGGGTAGAGGAGGAGTAGAGGAGGAGAAGATGACTATAGATGTGATGTGTTTCCTCCAGGTGAGAAGCTGGGTAGAGGAGGAGTAGATGACTATAGATGTGATGTGTTTCCTCCAGGTGAGAAGCTAGGTAGAGGAGGAGTAGATGACTATAGATGTGATGTGTTTCCTTCAGGTGAGAGGCTGGGTAGAGGAGGAGTAGAGGAGGAGAAGATGACTGTAGATGTGATGTGTTTCCTCCAGGTGAGAGGCTGGGTAGAGGAGGAGTAGATGACTATATATGTGATGTGTTTCCTTCAGGTGAGAGGCTGGGTAGAGGAGGAGTAGAGGAGGAGTAGATGACTGTAGATGTGATGTGTTTCCTCCAGGTGAGAAGCTAGGTAGAGGAGGAGTAGATGACTGTAGATGTGATGTGTTTCCTCCAGGTGAGAAGCTGGGTAGAGGAGGAGTAGAGGAGGAGTAGATGACTGTAGATGTGATGTGTTTCCTCCAGGTGAGAAGCTAGGTAGAGGAGGAGTAGATGACTGTAGATGTGATGTGTTTCCTTCAGGTGAGAAGCTGGGTAGAGGAGGAGTAGAGGAGGAGTAGATGACTATAGATGTGATGTGTTTCCTTCAGGTGAGAGGCTGGGTAGAGGAGGAGTAGAGGAGGAGAAGATGACTATAGATGTGATGTGTTTCCTTCAGGTGAGAGGCTGGGTAGAGGAGGAGTAGAGGAGGAGTAGATGACTGTAGATGTGATGTGTTTCCTCCAGGTGAGAGGCTGGGTAGAGGAGGAGTAGAGGAGGAGTAGAGGAGGAGTAGATGACTATAGATGTGATGTGTTTCCTCCAGTTGAGAGGCTGGGTAGAGGAGGAGTAGAGGAGGAGTAGATGACTATAGATGTGATGTGTTTCCTCCAGGTGAGAAGCTGGGTAGAGGAGGAGTAGAGGAGGAGAAGATGACTATAGATGTGATGTGTTTCCTCCAGTTGAGAGGCTGGGTAGAGGAGGAGTAGAGGAGGAGTAGATGACTGTAGATGTGATGTGTTTCCTCCAGGTGAGAAGCTAGGTAGAGGAGGAGTAGATGACTGTAGATGTGATGTGTTTCCTCCAGGTGAGAAGCTGGGTAGAGGAGGAGAAGATGACTGTAGATGTGATGTGTTTCCTCCAGGTGAGAGGCTGGGTAGAGGAGGAGTAGAGGAGGAGTAGATGACTATAGATGTGATGTGTTTCCTCCAGGTGAGAGGCTGGGTAGAGGAGGAGAAGATGACTATAGACTTCTCCATCGGTGAAAACACCACAGAGGGAAGAACACACATGATGTGTATCCAAGGAACAGACGGTAAGAACCTGAGTCTCTCTCTCTCTCTCTCTCTCTCTCTCTCTCTCTCTCTGTCTCTCTCTCTCTCTCTCTCTCTCTCTCTCTCTCTCTGTCTCTCTCTCTCTCTCTGTCTCTCTCTCTCTCTCTCTCTCTCTCTCTCTCTCTCTCTCTCTCTCTCTACGGTTAGCTCACAGAGGTACGGTTAGCTCACAGAGGTACGGTTAGCTCACAGAGGCACGGTTAGCTCACAGTGGTAGTGGTAAGGCTAGCTCACAGAGGTACGGTTAGCTCACAGAGGTACGGTTAGCTCACAATGGTAGTGGTGAGGTTAGCTCACAGAGGTGAGGTTAGCTCACAGAGGTGAGGTTAGCTCACAGAGGTGAGGTTAGCTCACAGAGGTACGGTTAGCTCACAGAGGTACGGTTAGCTCACAATGGTAGTGGTGAGGTTAGCTCACAATGGTAGTGGTGAGGTTAGCTCACAGAGGTACGGTTAGCTCACAGAGGTACGGTTAGCTCACAGAGGTGAGGTTAGCTCATAGTGGTAAGGCTAGCTCACAGAGGTACAGTTAGCTCACAGAGGTACGGTTAGCTCACAGTGGTAGTGGTAAGGCTAGCTCACAGAGGTACGGTTAGCTCACAGAGGTACGGTTAGCTCACAGATGTACAGTTAGCTCACAGTGGTAGTGGTAAGGCTAGCTCACAGGTGAGGTTAGCTCACAGTGGTAGTGGTAAGGCTAGCTCACAGAGGTGAGGTTAGCTCACAGAGGTACGGTTAGCTCACAGAGGTACGGTTAGCTCACAGAGGTGAGGTTAGCTCACAGAGGTACGGTTAGCTCACAGGTACGGTTAGCTCACAGAGGTACGGTTAGCTCACAGAGGTACAGTTAGCTCACAGAGGTGAGGTTAGCTCACAGAGGTACGGTTAGCTCACAGAGGTACGGTTAGCTCACAGAGGTGAGGTTAGCTCACAGAGGTACGGTTAGCTCACAGAGGTACGGTTAGCTCACAGAGGTACGGTTAGCTCACAGAGGTACGGTTAGCTCACAGAGGTGAGGTTAGCTCACAGAGGTGAGGTTAGCTCACAGTGGTAGTGGTAAGGTTAGCTCACAGAGGTTAGGTTAGCTCACAGTGGTAGTGGTAAGGTTAGCTCACAGAGGTTAGGTTAGCTCACAGTGGTAGTGGTAAGGTTAGCTCACAGAGGTGAGGTTAGCTCACAGAGGTGAGGTTAGCTCACAGTGGTAGTGGTAAGGTTAGCTCACAGAGGTGAGGTTAGCTCACAGAGGTAGTGGTAAGGCTAGCTCACAGAGGTTAGGTTAGCTCACAGTGGTAGTGGTAAGGCTAGCTCACAGAGGTGAGGTTAGCTCACAGAGGTGAGGTTAGCTCACAGAGGTACGGTTAGCTCACAGAGGTGAGATTAGCTCACAGTGGTAGTGGTAAGGCTAGCTTACAGAGGTACGGTTAGCTCACAGAGGTACGGTTAGCTCACAGAGGTACGGTTAGCTCACAGAGGTACGGTTAGCTCACAGTGGTAGTGGTAAGGTTAGCTTACAGAGGTACGGTTAGCTCACAGAGGTACGGTTAGCTCACAGTGGTAGTGGTAAGGCTAGCTCACAGAGGTGAGGTTAGCTCACAGAGGTGAGGTTAGCTCACAGAGGTACGGTTAGCTCACAGAGGTACGGTTAGCTCACAGAGGTACGGTTAGCTCACAGAGGTGAGGTTAGCTCACAGAGGTACAGTTAGCTCACAGAGGTACGGCGCCCAGTTCATGACATCTATTGCCACAGCGTCAGTTCAAATCCCCCGTGGAACGCAGAAAGACCAACCAACTGTCAAAATGAAGACCAGAGTTGTCGTGTTTCACTGCAAACGTCTGGTTTTCCACGGATTCCTTTTCTTCATGAAAGTTACTCTCTTTAAAGCTGCAGTATGTAACCTTTTGGGCTACCGACCAAATTCACATAGAAATGTTAGTTCTAGATCTGTCACTTTCACTGACAGCAAGTCTCTCTGTCAGGTTACCGACCAAATGCACATAGAAATGTTAGTTGTAGATCTCTCCCGTCTCATTGCCAGTCTCTCTGCAGGTTACCGGCCAAATTCACGTAGAAATGTTAGTTGTAGATCTGTCAGTCTCATTGCCAGTCTCTCTGCAGGTTGTGAGAACCCCAAGCCCTGTCAGTCTCATTGCCAGTCTCTCTGCAGGTTGTGAGAACCCCAAGCCCTGTCAGTCTCATTGTCAGTCTCTCTGCAGGTTGTGAGAACCCCAAGCCCTGTTAGTCTCATTGTCAGTCTCTCTGCAGGTTGTGAGAACCCCAAGCCCTGTCAGTCTCAATGTCAGTCTCTCTGCAGGTTGTGAGGACCCCAAGCCCTGTCAGTCTCATTGTCAGTCTCATTGCCAGTCTCTCTGCAGGTTGTGAGAACCCCATGCCCTGTCAGTCTCATTGCCAGTCTCTCTGCAGGTTGTGAGGACCCCAAGCCCTGTCAGTCTCATTGTCAGTCTCATTGCCAGTCTCTCTGCAGGTTGTGAGAACCCCAAGCCCTGTCAGTCTCATTGCCAGTCTCTCTGCAGGTTGTGAGAACCCCAAGCCCTGTCAGTCTCATTGCCAGTCTCTCTGCAGGTTGTGAGGACCCCAAGCCCTGTCAGTCTCATTGCCAGTCTCTCTGCAGGTTGTGAGGACCCCAAGCCCTGTCAGTCTCATTGCCAGTCTCTCTGCAGGTTGTGAGAACCCCAAGCCCTGTCAGTCTCAATGTCAGTCTCTCTGCAGGTTGTGAGGACCCCAAGCCCTGTCAGTCTCATTGTCAGTCTCATTGCCAGTCTCTCTGCAGGTTGTGAGAACCCCATGCCCTGTCAGTCTCATTGCCAGTCTCTCTGCAGGTTGTGAGGACCCCAAGCCCTGTCAGTCTCATTGTCAGTCTCATTGCCAGTCTCTCTGCAGGTTGTGAGAACCCCAAGCCCTGTCAGTCTCATTGCCAGTCTCTCTGCAGGTTGTGAGAATCCCAAGCCCTGTCAGTCTCATTGCCAGTCTCTCTGCAGGTTGTGAGGACCCCAAGCCCTGTCAGTCTCATTGCCAGTCTCTCTGCAGGTTGTGAGGACCCCAAGCCCTGTCAGTCTCATTGTCAGTCTCATTGCCAGTCTCTCTGCAGGTTGTGAGGACCCCAAGCCCTGTCAGTCTCATTGCCAGTCTCATTGCCAGTCTCTCTGCAGGTTGTGAGAACCCCAAGCCCTGTCAGTCTCATTGTCAGTCTCATTGCCAGTCTCTCTGCAGGTTGTGAGGACCCCAAGCCCTGTCAGTCTCATTGCCAGTCTCTCTGCAGGTTGTGAGGACCCCAAGCCCTGTCAGTCTCATTGTCAGTCTCATTGCCAGTCTCTCTGCAGGTTGTGAGAACCCCAAGCCCTGTCAGTCTCATTGCCAGTCTCTCTGCAGGTTGTGAGAACCCCATGCCCTGTCAGTCTCATTGCCAGTCTCTCTGCAGGTTGTGAGGACCCCAAGCCCTGTCAGTCTCATTGTCAGTCTCATTGCCAGTCTCTCTGCAGGTTGTGAGGACCCCAAGCCCTGTCAGTCTCATTGCCAGTCTCATTGCCAGTCTCTCTGCAGGTTGTGAGAACCCCAAGCCCTGTCAGTCTCATTGTCAGTCTCATTGCCAGTCTCTCTGCAGGTTGTGAGGACCCCAAGCCCTGTCAGTCTCATTGCCAGTCTCTCTGCAGGTTGTGAGGACCCCAAGCCCTGTCAGTCTCATTGTCAGTCTCATTGCCAGTCTCTCTGCAGGTTGTGAGAACCCCAAGCCCTGTCAGTCTCATTGTCAGTCTCATTGCCAGTCTCTCTGCAGGTTGTGAGGACCCCAAGCCCTGTCAGTCTCATTGCCAGTCTCTCTGCAGGTTGTGAGAACCCCATGCCCTGTCAGTCTCATTGCCAGTCTCTCTGCAGGTTGTGAGGACCCCAAGCCCTGTCAGTCTCATTGTCAGTCTCATTGCCAGTCTCTCTGCAGGTTGTGAGGACCCCAAGCCCTGTCAGTCTCATTGCCAGTCTCATTGCCAGTCTCTCTGCAGGTTGTGAGAACCCCAAGCCCTGTCAGTCTCATTGTCAGTCTCATTGCCAGTCTCTCTGCAGGTTGTGAGGACCCCAAGCCCTGTCAGTCTCATTGCCAGTCTCTCTGCAGGTTGTGAGGACCCCAAGCCCTGTCAGTCTCATTGTCAGTCTCATTGCCAGTCTCTCTGCAGGTTGTGAGAACCCCAAGCCCTGTCAGTCTCATCTCACCGTGTTGGAGTACGGAGATTATGATGGAGACCCTGTTACCAAGGTGGTGCTGCAGCCTCTCACAGGTACACACACACACACACACACACGCGCACACACACACAGGTACACACACACACACGCGCACACACACACAGGTACACACACACACACACTCACACAGGGACAAAGACACACACACACACACACACACAGGTACAAAGACACACACACAGACACACACACACACACACAGATACAAAGACACACACACACAGGGACAAAGACACACACACACACACACACACACACACAGGTTCAAAGACACACACACACACACACACACACACACACACACACACACACAGGTAAACACATTCACAGATAGGCCTATATAGTGTTCGGTAGGTAAACACATTCACAGATAGGCCTATATAGTGTTTGGTAGGTAAACACATTCACAGATAGGCCTATATAGTGTTCTGTAGGTAAACACATTCACAGATAGGCCTATATAGTGTTCTGTAGGTAAACACATTCACAGATAGGCCTATATAGTGTTCTGTAGGTAAACACATTCACAGATAGGCCTATATAGTGTTCTGTAGGTGCAAAAAATACTCTACTCATTTTGTTGTGATGTTGTGTGTCAGGTCGTACCCACCAGCTGAGGGTTCACTGTGAGGCGGTAGGGCACCCCATCGTAGGAGACTACACCTACAGCCTGGGAGAGGACAGCGCCCCCTATCGCATGATGCTGCACGCACACCTCCTACACCTCCCCCTGGAGCCACTCCCCCTGCAGGCCGCTGCCCCCGACCCCTTCACCACGCCCACTGACCCTCGCTGGCGCCCGCAGCGCTGCCTCCGGACTGTAGAGGGAGTCGTGGAGACCCTGCTGGAGCACAGGGCGGCGGAGGAGAGGACAGAGCGGGAGGAGAAGAAGAGACAGCAGGAGGAGAGGAGCAGGCAGCAGGAGGAGAGGAGGAAGAGGTGGAGGGGGAGAGAGGAGAGTGAGGAGCAGAGGAGGATGTGTCAGCAGTGGTTGTCTGAGTGGACTGATGTCTGAATTCTCCTTCTCCTCTCTTCATCCCCCTTCTCCTTCTCCTCTCTCCATCCCCCTGCTCCTTCTCCTCTCTTCATCCTCCATCCCTTCTCCTCTCTTCATCCTCATCCCTTCGCCTCTCTTTATCCCTCATCCCTTCTCCTTCTCCTCTCTTCATCCTCCATCCCTTCTCCTCTCTTCATCCTCATCCCTTCGCCTCTCTTTATCCCTCATCCCTTCTCCTTCTCCTCTCTTCATCCTCCATCCCTTCTCCTTCTCCTCTCTTCATCCTCATCCCTTCTCCTCTCTTCATCCTCATCCCTTCGCCTCTCTTTATCCCTCATTCCTTCCCCTTCTCCTCTCTTTATCCCTCATCCCTTCTCCTTCTCCTCTCTTCATCCTCATCCCTTCGCCTCTCTTTATCCCTCATCCCTTCCCCTTCTCCTCTCTTTATCCCTCATCCCTTCTCCTTCTCCTCTCTCCATCCCCCTGCTCCTTCTCCTCTCTTCATCCTCCATCCCTTCTCCTCTCTTCATCCTCATCCCTTCGCCTCTCTTTATCCCTCATCCCTTCTCCTTCTCCTCTCTTCATCCTCCATCCCTTCTCCTCTCTTCATCCTCATCCCTTCGCCTCTCTTTATCCCTCATCCCTTCTCCTTCTCCTCTCTTCATCCTCCATCCCTTCTCCTTCTCCTCTCTTCATCCTCATCCCTTCTCCTCTCTTCATCCTCATCCCTTCGCCTCTCTTTATCCCTCATTCCTTCCCCTTCTCCTCTCTTTATCCCTCATCCCTTCTCCTTCTCCTCTCTTCATCCTCATCCCTTCTCCTTCTCCTCTCTTCATCCTCCATCCCTTCTCCTCTCTTCATCCTCATCCCTTCGCCTCTCTTTATCCCTCATCCCTTCTCCTTCTCCTCTCTTCATCCTCCATCCCTTCTCCTTCTCCTCTCTTCATCCTCATCCCTTCTCCTCTCTTCATCCTCATCCCTTCGCCTCTCTTTATCCCTCATCCCTTCTCCTTCTCCTCTCTTCATCCTCATCCCTTCTCCTCTCTTCATCCTCATCCCTTCGCCTCTCTTTATCCCTCATCCCTTCCCCTTCTCCTCTCTTTATCCCTCATCCCTTCTCCTTCTCCTCTCTTCATCCTCATCCCTTCTCCTTCTCCTCTCTTCATCCTCCATCCCTTCTCCTTCTCCTCTCTTCATTCCCCTTCTCCTTCTCCTCTCTTCATTCCCCTTCTCCTTCTCCTCTCTTCATCCTCCATCCCTTCTCCTCTCTTCATCCTCATCCCTTCGCCTCTCTTTATCCCTCATCCCTTCTCCTTCTCCTCTCTTCATCCTCCATCCCTTCTCCTCTCTTCATCCTCATCCCTTCGCCTCTCTTTATCCCTCATCCCTTCTCCTTCTCCTCTCTTCATCCTCCATCCCTTCTCCTTCTCCTCTCTTCATCCTCATCCCTTCTCCTCTCTTCATCCTCATCCCTTCGCCTCTCTTTATCCCTCATCCCTTCCCCTTCTCCTCTCTTTATCCCTCATCCCTTCTCCTTCTCCTCTCTTCATCCTCATCCCTTCTCCTTCTCCTCTCTTCATCCTCCATCCCTTCTCCTTCTCCTCTCTTCATTCCCCTTCTCCTTCTCCTCTCTTCATTGCCCTTCTCCTTCTCCTCTCTTCATCCTCATCCCTTCTCCTCTCTTCATCCTCATCCCTTCGCCTCTCTTTATCCCTCATCCCTTCCCCTTCTCCTCTCTTCATCCTCCATCCCTTCTCCTTCTCCTCTCTTCATCCTCATCCCTTCTCCTCTCTTCATCCTCATCCCTTCGCCTCTCTTTATCCCTCATCCCTTCCCCTTCTCCTCTTCATCCTCCATCCCTTCTCCTTCTCCTCTCCATCCCTCATCCCTTCTCCTTCTCCTCTCCATCCCTCATCCCTTCTCCTTTTCCTCTCTTCATCCTCATCCCTTCTCCTTCTCCTCTCTTCATCCTCATCCCTTCTCCTCTCTTCATCCTCATCCCTTCTCCTTCTCCTCTCCATCCTCATCCCTTCTCCTCTCCATCCCTCATCCCTTCTCCTTCTCCTCTCTTCATCCTCATGCTTTCTCCTCTCTTCATCCTCCATCCCTTCTCCTTCTCCTCTCTTCATCCTCATCCCTTCTCCTTCTCCTCTCCATCCTCATCCCTTCTCCTCTCCATCCCTCATCCCTTCTCCTTCTCCTCTCTTCATCCTCATGCTTTCTCCTCTCTTCATCCTCCATCCCTTCTCCTTCTCCTCTCTTCATCCTCATGCTTTCTCCTCTCTTCATCCTTATCCCTTCTCCTTCTCCTCTTCATCCCCATCCCTTCTCCTTCTCCTCTCTTCATTCCCCTTCTCCTTCTCCTCTCTTCATTCCCCTTCTCCTTCTCCTCTCTCCATCCCTCTTCTCCTTCTCCTCTCTCCATCCCTCATCCCTTCTCCTTCTCCTCTCTTCATCCTCATTCCTTCTCCTTCTCCTCTCTCCATCCCCCATCCCTTCTCCTTCATCACCCCCTTCCTCTGCTAACCTCTCCTTGAGACTCTGCAACCAAAAGCATCTTTTAATATTTGATCTGTATGTAATGCCTCTCTGCTTGTCACTCAGTATTGAAGAAGATGTATTGTGTGAGTCTGGTGGGAGCGTAGCACAGCAGGAGTCCAACTGTCTGCCCTCCGTCTCACATCCAACAAGAAGACACTCAGCCTGGATAAATAAATACTTACTCAGCCTTTTTTTTTGATGGCAATTTGTTTGACCATTTTGAAAATCTTTTTATTGTTGTTTTGACGTTGCTCTCTGGATTAGAGTGTCTGCTATAAATGACTCAAATGGAAGCCATGTCAAAGATTTACAGTTTACACCTCTTCCCCTCTCTGGTAATATGAATCATGACCCCCTCCGGGTCAGGGGATGGCAAAATAAAAACATTTTATTTGTTCTATTTTTGTTGACAATTCAAAGTTACAATATGAAAAAAATAAAAGAATTCATTGCAGATTGGAAACATGTTTTCAACACATACTGTAGCTACAAATAAAAATGAACTACTTATTAACTATTAACTATTAATTAAAAATAAACATATCTAGCTAGCTAGCTACATCACTATTTCACAATAACAAGATTTGTATTCGCGTTGAAAAGACTTCAGTCTCATGGTTCAAAAGCTACCGAGCAGACAGAACTGTGTGTCCAGTTTGATGCAAGTCATCTGATATGTTAACTGTCCAGAAGGGGGTGCCACAGGGCTCTGTTCTAGGACCACTGTTAATACAGTCCAGAAGGGGGTGCCACAGGGCTCTGTTCTAGGACCACTGTTAATTCTGTCCAGAAGGGGGTGCCACAGGGCTCTGTTATAGGACCACTGTTAATACTGTCCAGAAGGGGGTGCCACAGGGCTCTGTTCTAGGACCACTGTTAATACTGTCCAGAAGAGGGTGCCACAGGGCTCTGTTCTAGGACCACTGTTAATACTGTCCAGAAGAGGGTGCCACCGGGCTCTGTTCTAGGACCACTGTTAATTCTGTCCAGAAGGGGGTGCCACAGGGCTCTGTTATAGGACCACTGTTAATACTGTCCAGAAGGGGGTGCCACAGGGCTCTGTTCTAGGACCACTGTTAATACTGTCCAGAAGAGGGTGCCACAGGGCTCTGTTCTAGGACCACTGTTAATACTGTCCAGAAGAGGGTGCCACCGGGCTCTGTTCTAGGACCACTGTTAATACTGTCCAGAAGGGGGTGCCACAGGGCTCTGTTCTAGGACCACTGTTAATACTGTCCAGAAGGGGGTGCCACAGGGCTCTGTTATAGGAGCACTGTTAATACTGTCCAGAAGGGGGTGCCACCGGGCTCTGTTCTAGGACCACTGTTAATACTGTCCAGAAGAGGGTGCCACTGGGCTCTGTTCTAGGACCACTGTTAATACTGTCCAGAAGAGGGTGCCACATGGCTCTGTTCTAGGACCACTGTTAATACTGTCCAGAAGGGGGTGCCACAGGGCTCTGTTCTAGGACCACTGTTAATACTGTCCAGAAGGGGGTGCCACCGGGCTCTGTTCTAGGACCACTGTTAATACTGTCCAGAAGGGGGTGCCACAGGGCTCTGTTCTAGGACCACTGTTAATACTGTGCAGAAGAGGGTGCCACATGGCTCTGTTCTAGGACCACTGTTAATACTGTCCAGAAGTGGGTGCCACAGGGCTCTGTTCTAGGACCACTGTTAAAACTGTCCAAAAGGGGGTGCCACAGGGCTCTGTTCTAGGACCACTGTTGTATACTGTCCAGAAGGGGGTGCCACAGGGCTCTGTTCTTGGACCACTGTTAATTCTGTCCAGAAGGGGGTGCTACAGGGCTCTGTTCTAGGACCACTGTTAATACTGTCCAGAAGGGGGTGCCACCGGGCTCTGTTCTAGGACCACTGTTAATACTGTCCAGAAGGGGGTGCCACAGGGCTCTGTTCTAGGACCACTGTTAATACTGTGCAGAAGAGGGTGCCACAGGGCTCTGTTCTAGGACCACTGTTAATACTGTCCAGAAGGGGGTGCCACAGGGCTCTGTTCTAGGACCACTGTTGTATACTGTCCAGAAGGGGGTGCCACAGGGCTCTGTTCTTGGACCACTGTTAATACTGTCCAGAAGAGGGTGCCACCGGGCTCTGTTCTAGGACCACTGTCAATACTGTCCAGAAGGGGGTGCCACAGGGCTCTGTTCTAGGACCACTGTTCAAATCAAATCAAATTTATTTATATAGCCCTTCGTACATCAGCTGATATCTCAAAGTGCTGTACAGAAACCCAGCCTAAAACCCCAAACAGCAAGCAATGCAGGTGTAGAAGCACGGTGGCTAGGAAAAACTCCCTAGAAAGGCCAAAACCTAGGAAGAAACCTAGAGAGGAACCAGGCTATGTGGGGTGGCCAGCCCTCTTCTGGCTGTGCCGGGTGGAGATTATAACAAAACATGGTCAAGATGTTCAAATGTTCATGAATGACCAGCATGGTCGAATAATAATAAGGCAGAACAGTTGAAACTGGAGCAGCAGCACAGTCAGGTGGACTGGGGACAGCAAGGAGTCATCATGTCAGGTATTCCTGGGGCATGGTCCTAGGGCTCAGGTCAGTTGAAACTGGAGCAGCAGCACAGCCAGGTGGACTGGGGACAGCAAGGAGTCATCATGTCAGGTAGTCCTGGGGCATGGTCCTAGGGCTCAGGTCCTCCGAGAGAGAGAAAGAGAGAAGGAGAGAATTAGAGAACGCACACCTAGATTCACACAGGACACCGAATAGGACAGGAGAAGTACTCCAGATATAACAAACTGACCCTAGCCCCTGACACATAAACTACTACTGCAGCATAAATACTGGAGGCTGAGACAGGAGGGGTCAGGAGACACTGTGGCCCACTCCGAGGACACCCCCGGACAGGGCCAAACAGGAAGGATATAACCACACCCACTTTGCCAAAGCACAGCCCCCACACCACTAGAGGGATATCTTCAACCACCAACTTACCATCCTGAGACAAGGCTGAGTATAGCCCACAAAGACCTCCGCCATGGCACAACCCAAGGGGGGGGGCAACCCAGACAGGATGACCACATCAGTGAATCAACCCACTCAGGTGACGCACCCCCTCCAGGGACGGCATGAGAGAGCCCCAGTAAGCCAGTGACTCAGCCCCTGTAATAGGGTTAGAGGCAGAGAATCCCAGTGGAAAGAGGGGAACCGGCCAGGCAGAGACAGCAAGGGCGGTTCGTTGCTCCAGAGCCTTTCCGTTCACCCTCCCACTCCTGGGCCAGACTACACTCAATCAAATGACCCACTGAAGAGATGAGTCTTCAGTAGAGACTTAAAGGTTGAGACCGAGTTTGCGTCTCTGACATGGGTAGGCAGACCGTTCCATAAAAATGGAGCTCTATAGGAGAAAGCCCTGCCTCCAGCTGTTTGCTTCGAAATTCTAGGGACAATTAGGAGGCCTGCGTCTTGTGACCGTAGCGTACGTGTAGGTATGTACGGCAGGACCAAATCAGAGAGATAGGTAGGAGCAAGCCCATGTAATGCTTTGTAGGTTAGCAGTAAAACCTTGAAATCAGCCCTTGCTTTGACAGGAAGCCAGTGTAGAGAGGCTAGCACTGGAGTAATATGATCACATTTTTTGGTTCTAGTCAGGATTCTAGCAGCCGTATTTAGCACTAACTGGAGTTTATTTAGTGCTTTATCCGGGTAGCCGGAAAGTAGAGCATTGCAGTAGTCTAACCTAGAAGTGACAATTCGTGAAATTGTGAAATTCGACCCTGGAAATGTTTTAATGTTTTTCCACCATGGCAGTCGACCCTGGAAATGTTTTAATGTTGTTTTTCCACCATGGCAGTCGACCTGGGAAATGGTTTAATGTTGTTTTTCCACCATGGCAGTCGACCCTGGAAATGTTTTAATGTTGTTTTTCCACCATGGCAGTCAACCCTGGAAATGTTTTTATGTTGTTTTTCCACCATGGCAGTCGACCCTGGAAATGTTTTAATGTTGTTCTTCCACCATGGCAGTCGACCCTGGAAATGTTTTAGATGTTGTTTTTCCACTATGGCAGTCGACCCTGGAAATGTTTTAATGTTGTTTTCCCACCATGGCAGTCGACCCTGGAAATGTTTTAATGTTGTTCTTCCACCATGGCAGTCGACCCTGGAAATGTTTTAGATGTTGTTTTTCCACTATGGCAGTCGACCCTGGAAATGTTTTAATGTTGTTTTCCCACCATGGCAGTCGACCCTGGAAATGTTTTAATGTTGTTTTCCCACCATGGCAGTCGACCCTGGAAATGTTTTAATGTTGTTTTTCCACCATGGCAGTTGACCCTGGAAATGTTTAATGTTGTTTTTCCACCATGGCAGTCAACCCTGGAAATGTTTTTATGTTGTTTTTTCACCATGGCAGTCGACCCTGGAAATGTTTTAATGTTGTTCTTCCACCATGGCAGTCGACCCTGGAAATGTTTTAGATGTTGTTTTTCCACCATGGCAGTCGACTCTGGAAATTTTTTAATGTTGTTCTTCCACCATGGCAGTCGACCCTGGAAATGTTTTAGATGTTGTTTTTCCACTATGGCAGTCAACCCTGGAAATGTTTTAATGTTGTTTTTCCACCATGGCAGTCGACCCTGGAAATGTTTTAATGTTGTTCTTCCACCATGGCAGTCGACCCTGGAAATGTTTTAGATGTTGTTTTTCCACTATGGCAGTCAACCCTGGAAATGTTTTAATGTTGTTCTTCCACCATGGCAGTTGACCCTGGAAATGTTTTAATGTTGTTTTTCCACCATAGCAGTCAACCCTGGAAATGTTTTAATGTTGTTTTTCCACCATGGCAGTCGACCCTGGAAATGTTTTAGATGTTGTTTTTCCACTATGGCAGTCAACCCTGGAAATGTTTTAATGTTGTTTTTCCACCATGGCAGTCAACCCTGGAAATGTTTTAATGTTGTTTTTCCACCATGGCAGTCAACCCTGGAAATGTTTTAATGTTGTTTTTCCACCATGGCAGTCGACCCTGGAAATTTTCTAATGTTGTTTTCCCACCATGGCAGTCAACCCTGGAAATGTTTTAATGTTGTTTTTCCACCATAGCAGTCAACCCTGGAAATGTTTTAATGTTGTTTTTCCACCATGGCAGTCGACCCTGGAAATGTTTTAATGTTGTTTTTCCAACATGGCAGTCGACCCTGGAAATGTTTTAATGTTGTTTTTCCACCATGGCAGTCGACCCTGGAAATGTTTTAATGTTGTTTTTCCACCATGGCAGTCGACCCTGGAAATGTTTTAATGTTGTTTTTCCACCATGGCAGTCGACCCTGGAAATGTTTTAATGTTGTTTTTCCACCATGGCAGTCTGTTACGTTCCCCAGATTATGTGTTGTAGTTTGTGTACTTGCATGTGTTTATTTCAGGAAATGGCTTCCTGAAATCCCTCAAGCAGCTGATTGGTCGACTCCAGGGCTAATTGGAGAGCTGACCCCGCCCCCTCGTCAAGACACAGCTGTCTCCAATTACCCATTTGTTCTGAAGCTATATAAAAGCCAGTGTTCTGTTCAGGAGAGAGAGATTTTGGAGGTAGGGATTGCTGAGAGAGATTTTGCTAGAGAGATTTTGGAGGTAGGGATTGCTGAGAGAGATTTTGCTAGAGAGATTTTGGAGGTAGGGATTGCTGAGAGAGAGTCTGCTAGAGAGATTTTGCAGAGGTCATTGCAGAGCGATTGTTTGTGATAGAGAGTTTTTGCTAGAGGTTGATTTTGCTGGGAGTTCATTGCTGAAAGTTGGTATGTTTTGTGAGTTTGTTGCTCAGAGCTTATTTGATGTACTCTGTTTCTTAATTTGTTTGTGAATTTGTTTAATATTCTGTTTCATTTGTTCCCAGGGGGGAAGGGGAAGGCACCTTGGGAGTGCTTAGGCAAGAGACACGCGGGCATACATATACCCGTAGTATATTCACTGTCTAGGCACACTAGGTAAGACCTGGGCGGACCACCCCCTGTATTTTGGTTAGGGCACCAGGTGGTGCTAAATTAGGTAAGTAGTGGGTAGGCAGGTAAGATAGGAGAGGGGGGGGCTTTGAGATTTACTTTCTTTGCTTTGGTTCCGTCCAGCCCCTTTTCCCCATATTACCGTGTAAAGGAATAAAGTCCTTGTAAACGGTACCACATTCTGCCTGTTGTCATCCTTACTCGCACCTACAGTCCATACCTTTTTCACTTCACAGAGTTTAGTTGTAGCAGGGTGTTGCGTTCCCTCTTCATAGAGGTGTGCGTAACACAGTCGACCCTGGAAATGTTTTAATGTTTTTCCACCATAGCAGTTGACCCTGGAAATGTTTTAATGTTTTCCCACCATGGCAGTCGACCCTGGAAATGTTTTAATGTTTTCCCACCATGGCAGTCGACCCGGGAAATGTTTTAATGTTTTTCCACCATAGCAGTCGACCCGGGAAATGTTTTAATGTTGTTTTCCCACCATGGCAGTCAACCCTGGAAATGTTTTAGATGTTGTTTTCCCACCATGGCAGTCAACCCTGGAAATGTTTTAATGTTGTTTTTCCACCATGGCAGTCGACCCTGAATGTTTTAATGTTTTCCCACCATGGCAGTCGACCCGGGAAATGTTTTAATGTTGTTTTCCCACCATGGCAGTCGACCCTGGAAATGTTTGTTAAAAACACATTTCAGTTTTGTTCTACTTTTTTGGTTGTTGACACTGACTGCTTTACTGCACTATACCAGAAGGTCAGTTTTGTCTAGCTGAACGCTGTTGTGTATCACACTGAGCTGTTTAGATACCGATTTCAACAGTAGGTCAAAGTTCACTGAGAAAATTCAATACTATAATACACAGAAAAAGGACGTGAACATCTGTTTGTATACAGTACATTTATTCCTGGAGCAATGTGCAATACATGTCAAAAGAAAATTCCCATTTGCATATCCAATTTTTTTTTTTACATTTCTTTTTTTTTACATTTCTTTCATTTAAAATCATATATAGTGAACAGAAAATTTGCCACAAAATGGAAAAACAAATATATACAGTGGGGAGAACCAGTATTTGATACTCTGCCGATTTTGCAGGTTTTCCTACTTACAAAGCATGTAGAGGTCTGTCATTTTTTATCATAGGTACACTTCAACTGTGAGACACGGAATCTAAATCCAGAAAATCACATTGTATGATTTTTAAGTAATTAATTAGCATTTTATTGCATGATATAAGTATTTGATCACCGACCAACCAGTAAGAATTCCGTCTCTCACAGACCTGTTAGTTTTTTTTTAAGAAGCCCTCCTGTTCTCCACTTATTACCTGTATTAACTGCACCTGTTTGAACTCGTTACCGGTATTGAGGGGAGGATGGATGGGGCCATGTATCGCGAGATCTTGCGAGATCAGTAAGAGCATTGAAGATGGCTGGGTCTTCCAGCATGACAATGACCCGAAACACACAGCCAGGGCAACTAAGGAGTGGCCCCGTAAGAAGCATCTCAAGGTGCCTGGAGTGGCCTAGCCAGTCTACAGACCTGAACCCAATAGAAAATCTTTGGAGGGAGCTGAAAGTCAGTTTCGGGACATACTGGTACCACAGCTCCTACCAGGACATACTGGTACCACAGCTCCTACCAGGACATACTGGTACCACAGCTCCTACCAGGGCATCCTGGTACCACAGCTCCTACCAGGACATCCTGGTACCACAGCTCCTACCAGGACATACTGGTACCTGGACATCCATGCTTCAGCAACGTCTGGGCAGAGGAGAGAGCCCATTGGGCTAGTTCGACATTGCAGCAGACAAGTGCAGGCGACAGACCTGATCAACAAATCACCTTTTAAGCATCTTAAAATAACTACTCCTTAATATTTGTAGATCAATCAGTCACAATTCACCCATGATATATTACGGTTTTGATATTCTCGAACATCGGCTAATATCTTTAATAATTGACTAAACTACAAAAACAAAAAAAAGATCTGATAGAACTACATCCCCCAGACTGCTGCGCTGATGTCCGTGAATGTGACGTTGCCAGTCTTGATTTAGTGGTAGGTTGTTTTCGATTTCCGGTTATGTTCGTTTGTTAGCCAAATATTTGAATGTTTTTTTGTTGTTGTTTGGGACATTCAATAACATCCGAGTTATGAGATTGAACGACCTATATATAGCGTTTTGTTAATTATTACATAGCCAGCTTATTAGATATATAACTGGTTAATAAGTAGGTCATTCGAAGTATAAACGGGTAGCGATTATTGGTCTGTCGTTAAGCTAGCTAGGCTAGCTAGGTTAGCCCAAACAGATACCGAACTGAACAGAAAGTGCAAGCAAACATGAGAAATCACAGCCAACTCCGCCAGTGAACACTCAGGTAAAGCGACAACCTCAACAGCATATAGAAAAAATGTGTTTTTCTTGTCTTATTTTATTAACTAACTATGTTTTTAAAGACCATGTTTGTCATTGATGTTTATTTAACCTTACTTCTGTTTGCTAACGTTAACTAGTACAGTACTATATAGTTGACTAACGTTAGTAACTAACTAATAGTTAACTAGTACAGTACTATATAGTTGACTAACGTTAGTAACTAACTAATAGTTAACTAGTACAGTACTATATAGTTGACTAACGTTAGTAACTAACTAATAGTTAACTAGTACAGTACTATATAGTTGTCTAACGTTAGTAACTAACCTATAACAGTAGTTAGTTAGCTTGCTAGCTGTCTCTGACGTTACAGGTGTAATCAAAGATACGTATGTGGTACTAAATGTTAACTAACTTACCTAGTAACGTTAGTACTAACGTTAGTTAGTTAGTTCAAGTTGATGTAGTTAACTAGTTGGGTCGTTAACTAGTTGGGCTTTTTGATAAACTTCCAGCTGGAGACTGACAACTTTCTCCTGTTGAACTTGTTTTGCAAGTTAGCTGGAGTTGTCCAAGTTTCAGGCTAACTTACTAGTTAGGTAACGTTAAGTCATACAAACACACCCTTATCCAACATTAACTAACTACATTCCTCATTTTTCAACTATCGTCAGCTACCTAAGTTGGCTACAAAAAAGTTTTAGAATCGAGTTCAAAGTTTTGTCGACCCCCCAAAATACTAACGTTAGCTAACGACAGCCCAAGTTCAGCAACCAAACAACCCCATCCGCTGAGTTACTGTTAGGCTTGGAGTTGACTGCAGTAGCTATCGAGTTAACCGCTTCTCTATATACACTTGTCCTGCACCTTGACATCTCTGCTGTGTGTGTTGGGGTATATAATGGGTCCTGTCTGTCAGAACAGTACAGGGTATTAACTGTGTGTGTTGGGGTATATAATGGGTCCTGTCTGTCAGAACAGTACAGGGTATTAACTGTGTGTGTTGGGGTGGTGTTGGGGTATATAATGGGTCCTGTTTGTCAGAACAGTACAGGGTATTAACTGTGTGTGTTGGGGTGGTGTTGGGGTATATAATGGGTCCTGTTTGTCAGAACAGTACAGGGTATTAACTGTGTGTGTTGGGGTGGTGTTGGGGTATATACTGGGTCCTTTTTGTCAGAACAGTACAGGGTATTAACTGTGTGTGTTGGGGTGGTGTTGGGGTATATACTGGGTCCTTTTTGTCAGAACAGTACAGGGTATTAACTGTGTGTGTTGGGGTGGTGTTGGGGTATATACTGGGTCCTGTTTGTCAGAACAGTACAGGGTATTAACTGTGTGTGTGTGTGTGTGTAGGGGGATGGTGTCGAGTGTTGTTGGTCAGTGTGTGTCTGTGAGCAGCGTGTCACCCAGGCAGTGTGATTGACTATGGCGGACAGACCTGACGACGATGACGTTATCGTCCTGGCCAGCTTCAACATCCACCGCAGCCAAGGTATAGCACAAGCAGGGGGGGGGGGTTCTGAAGCCGAGGTACAGCACAAGCAGGAGGGGGGGTTCTGAAGCCGAGGTACAGCACAAGCAGGAGGGGGGTTCTGAAGCCGAGGTACAGCACAAGCAGGGGGGGGTTCTGAAGCCGAGGTACAGCACAAGCAGGGGGGGGTTCTGAAGCCGAGGTACAGCACAAGCAGGAGGGGGGGTTCTGAAGCCGAGGTACAGCACAAGAGGGGGGGGGGGGGTTCTGAAGCCGAGGTACAGCACAAGCAGGAGGGGGGGGGGGGGGGGTTCTGAAGCCGAGGTACAGCACAAGAGGGGGGGGGGGGGGGTTCTGAAGCCGAGGTACAGCACAAGCAGGGGGGGGTTCTGAAGCCGAGGTACAGCACAAGCGGGGGGGGGGGGTTCTGAAGCCGAGGTACAGCACAAGCAGGGGGGGGTTCTGAAGCCGAGGTACAGCACAAGCAGGGGGGGTTCTGAAGCCGAGGTACAGCACAAGCAGGGGGGGGGGGGGGTTCTGAAGCCGAGGTACAGCACAAGCAGGGGGGGGGGGGGGGGTTCTGAAGCCGAGGTACAGCACAAGCAGGGGGGGGTTCTGAAGCCGAGGTACAGCACAAGCAGGGGGGGGGGGGGGGGTTCTGAAGCCGAGGTACAGCACAAGCAGGTGGGGGGGGGGGGGTTCTGAAGCCAAGGCAAGAGCATACACGTGCTACAGATAAGTGTGTGTGTGTGTGTGTGTGTGTGTGTGTAGGTCGTCGGGCACGCAGGAGGAACTTCATCACCATATCAGATGACTCTGACGAGGAGCCGGTTCCTCTGGACCCCAACAGTCCTGTCCTGGTTTCTGACAAACCTGACGATGATGATGATGTCAGCATACTAGAGGTAACCTTTAAACCCCTGACCTCTCACCCTGTCCTGGTTTCTGACAAACCTGACAATGATGATGTCAGCATACTAGAGGTAACCTTTAACCCCTGACCTCTCACCCTGTCCTGGTTTCTGACAAACCTGACGATGATGATGATGTCAGCATACTAGAGGTAACCTTTAAACCCCTGACCTCTCACCCTGTCCTGGTTTCTGACAAACCTGACAATGATGATGTCAGCATACTAGAGGTAACCTTTAAACCCCTGACCTCTCACCCTGTCCTGGTTTCTGACAAACCTGACAATGATGATGTCAGCATACTAGAGGTAACCTTTAACCCCTGACCTCTCACCCTGTCCTGGTTTCTGACAAACCTGACGACGATGATGATGATGTCAGCATACTAGACGTAACCTCTGACCTCTCACCCTGTCCTGGTGTCTGACCAGCCAGATGATGATGATGATGTCAGCATACTAGACGTAACCTCTGACCTCTCACCCTGTCCTGGTGTCTGACCAGCCAGATGATGATGATAATAGCATACTACTGGTAACCTTTAACCCCTGACCTCTAAATACTTAATCTAACCCCTGACCTTTAACTAGGGATGCAAATGTTGGTCAATTTTCCTGCCGACGATTCGACCCTCATTAACCGGTTTCTAACGGCTACGTTAACTTATGTTAGAGCCTAATTGAAAGAGGCAACAGTGCAAGCCAATCGTCTCACAGCTGAAAAGCTACAGTATTATTGAACATACAACTACTGTAACGAACTAGCCCCTGTGAAACATAGTTTACAATATAGCTATGAGGCAGGGAGGCTTCCCTTCTTGTTAATCAATATGAAGCAGGGAGGCTTCCCTTCTTGTTAATCAATATGAAGCAGGGAGGCTTCCCTTCTTGTTAATCAATATGAAGCTGGGAGGCTTCTCTTCTTGTTAATCAATATGAAGCTGGGAGGCTCCTCCTCTTGTTAATCAATATGAAGCTGGGAGGCTCCTCTTGTTAATCAATATGAAGCTGGGAGGCTCCTCTTGTTAATCAATATGAAGCTGGGAGGCTCCTCCTCTTGTTAATCAATATGAAGCTGGGAGTCTCCTCCTCTTGTTAATCAATATGAAGCTGGGAGTCTCCTCTTGTTTATCAATATGAAGCTGGGAGTCTCCTCTTGTTAATCAATATGAAGCTGGGAGGCTCCTCCTCTTGTTAATCAATATGAAGCTGAGAGGCTCCTCTTGTTAATCAATATGAAGCTGGGAGGCTCCTCTTGTTAATCAATATGAAGCTGGGAGTCTCCTCCTCCTCTTGTTAATCAATATGAAGCTGGGAGTCTCCTCCTCTTGTTAATCAATATGAAGCTGGGAGGCTCCTCCTCTTGTTAATCAATATGAAGCTGGGAGGCTCCTCTTGTTAATCAATATGAAGCTGGGAGGCTCCTCTTGTTAATCAATATGAAGCTGGGAGTCTCCTCTTGTTAATCAATATGAAGCTGGGAGTCTCCTCTTGTTAATCAATATGAAGCTGGGAGTCTCCTCTTGTTAATCAATATGAAGCTGGGAGTCTCCTCTTGTTAATCAATATGAAGCTGGGAGTCTCCTCCTCTTGTTAATCAATATGAAGCTGGGAGGCTCCTCTTGTTAATCAATATGAAGCTGGGAGTCTCCTCCTCTTGTTAATCAATATGAAGCTGGGCGGCTCCTCCTCCTCCTTGTTAATCAATAGGAAGCTGGGAGGCTCCTCTTGTTAATCAATATGAAGCTGGGAGGCTCCTCTTGTTAATCAATATGAAGCTGGGAGTCTCCTCCTCTTGTTAATCAATATGAAGCTGGGAGGCTCCTCTTGTTAATCAATATGAAGCTGGGAGTCTCCTCTTGTTTATCAATATGAAGCTGGGAGTCTCCTCCTCTTGTTAATCAATATGAAGCTGGGAGTCTCCTCTTGTTAATCAATATGAAGCTGAGAGGCTCCTCTTGTTAATCAATATGAAGCTGGGAGTCTCCTCCTCTTGTTAATCAATATGAAGCTGGGAGGCTCCTCTTGTTTATCAATATGAAGCTGGGAGTCTCCTCTTGTTAATCAATATGAAGCTGGTAGTCTCCTCCTCTTGTTAATCAATATGAAGCTGGGAAGCTCCTCTTGTTAATCAATATGAAGCTGGGAGTCTCCTCTTGTTAATCAATATGAAGCTGGGAGTCTCCTCCTCTTGTTAATCAATATGAAGCTGGGAGTCTCCTCATGTTAATCAATATGAAGCTGGGAGTCTCCTCTTGTTAATCAATATGAAGCTGGGAGGCTCCTCCTCTTGTTAATCAATATGAAGCTGAGAGGCTCCTCTTGTTAATCAATATGAAGCTGGGAGTCTCCTCTTGTTAATCAATATGAAGCTGGGAGTCTCCTCCTCTTGTTAATCAATATGAAGCTGGGAGTCTCCTCCTCTTGTTAATCAATATGAAGCTGGGAGGCTCCTCTTGTTAATCAATATGAAGCTGGGAGGCTCCTCCTCTTGTTAATCAATATGAAGCTGGGAGGCTCCTCTTGTTAATCAATATGAAGCTGGGAGTCTCCTCTTGTTAATCAATATGAAGCTGGGAGTCTCCTCTTGTTAATCAATATGAAGCTGGGAGTCTCCTCTTGTTAATCAATATGAAGCTGGGAGTCTCCTCCTCTTGTTAATCAATATGAAGCTGGGAGTCTCCTCTTGTTAATCAATATGAAGCTGGGAGTCTCCTCTTGTTAATCAATATGAAGCTGGGAGGCTCCTCCTCTTGTTAATCAATATGAAGCTGGGAGGCTCCTCCTCTTGTTAATCAATATGAAGCTGGGAGTCTCCTCTTGTTAATCAATATGAAGCTGGGAGGCTCCTCTTGTTAATCAATATGAAGCTGGGAGGCTCCTCTTGTTAATCAATATGAAGCAGGGAGGCTTCCCTTCTTGTTAATCAATATGAAGCTGGGAGGCTCCTCTTGTTAATCAATATGAAGCTGGGAGGCTCCTCTTGTTAATCAATATGAAGCTGGGAGTCTCCTCCTCTTGTTAATCAATATGAAGCTGGTAGTCTCCTCTTGTTAATCAATATGAAGCTGGTAGTCTCCTCTTGTTAATCAATATGAAGCTGGTAGTCTCCTCTTGTTAATCAATATGAAGCTGGGAGTCTCCTCTTGTTAATCAATATGAAGCTGGGAGTCTCCTCTTGTTAATCAATATGAAGCTGGGAGGCTCCTCCTCTTGTTAATCAATATGAAGCTGGGAGTCTCCTCTTGTTAATCAATATGAAGCTGGGAGGCTCCTCTTGTTAATCAATATGAAGCTGGGAGGCTCCTCTTGTTAATCAATATGAAGCTGGGAGTCTCCTCCTCATGTTAATCAATATGAAGCTGGGAGTCTCCTCTTGTTAATCAATATGAAGCTGGGAGTCTCCTCTTGTTAATCAATATGAAGCTGGGAGTCTCCTCTTGTTAATCAATATGAAGCTGGGAGTCTCCTCTTGTTAATCAATATGAAGCTGGGAGGCTCCTCATGTTAATCAATATGAAGCTGGGAGTCTCCTCTTGTTAATCAATATGAAGCTGGGAGTCTCCTCTTGTTAATCAATATGAAGCTGGGAGGCTCCTCCTCTTGTTAATCAATATGAAGCTGGAAGACTGTTCGTGTCTACTAACCAAAAATACACATGGCACCAAAATTATGCAAATGAACCTGACCAGTCAAATGCATTTTCAGCGCCTGACCGGTTAATGGTTAGCATCCCAACCTTGACCTCTAACCCCTGACTTGGGATAGGTTTGGAGCTGACTAGGTGACCCGTGTCTAGTCTCTTAACACTGTGTGTTTGTCCTAACCACCTGTCCTCTCTCTCTCTTTCTCTCGCTCCCCTCCTCTCGCCCCCCTCCTCTCTCTCTTTCTCTCGCTCCCCTCCTCTCTCTCTTTCTCTCGCTCCCCTCCTTTCGCTCTTTTTATTGTTCTCCTCCCTCCCTCTCTCTCTCTCTCTCCCCTCCTCTCTTTCTCTCTCCCCTCCCTCCCTCTTTCTCTCTCTCTTCCCTCCCTCTTTCTCTCTATCTCCCCTCCCTCCCTCTTTCTCTCTCTCTTCCCTCCCTCTTTCTCTCTCCCCTCCTCCCATTCTCCCTCCCCTCCTCTCTCTCCCCTCCTCTCTTTCTCTCTCTCCCCTCCTCTCTTTCTCTCTCTCCCCTCCTCTCTTTCTCTCTCTCCCCTCCTCTCTCTCTCTCCAGTCCCTGAATCCTGCCCGGCGACGTGTGATTCGTCCAGCAGCACTTTGGGGTGTGGCCTCTGAAGGCGATGGACCAATCATAGAGCTAAAAGAGGTTGACGGTCATCGGACTGCACCCCTTCCACCCACCTCACAGTGCAGAGAAACCTCCGCCCCATCCACCTCACAGTACAGAGACACCTCCGCCCCATCCACTTCACAGTACAGAGACACCTCCGCCCCATCCACCTCACAGTACAGAGACACCTCCGCCCCATCCACTTCACAGTACAGAGACCGAGACGCCTCCGCCCCATCCACTTCACAGTACAGAGACCGAGACGCCTCCGCCCCATCCACCTCACAGTACAGAGACCGAGACGCCTCCGCCCCATCCACCTCACAGTACAGAGACCGAGACGCCTCCGCCCCATCCACCTCACAGTACAGAGACCGAGACGCCTCCGCCCCATCCACCTCACAGTACAGAGACCGAGACACCTCCGCCCCATCCACCTCACAGTACAGAGACCGAAACGCCTCCGCCCCATCCACCTCACAGTACAGAGACCGAGACACCTCCGCCCCATCCACCTCACAGTACAGAGACACCTCCGCCCCATCCACCTCACAGTACAGAGACGGAGACACCTCCGCCCCATCCACCTCACAGTACAGAGACGGAGACACCTCCGCCCCATCCACCTCACAGTACAGAGACCGAAACGCCTCCGCCCCATCCACCTCACAGTACAGAGACCGAGACACCTCCGCCCCATCCACCTCACAGTACAGAGACCGAGACACCTCCGCCCCATCCACCTCACAGTACAGAGACACCTCCGCCCCATCCACCTCACAGTACAGAGACACCTCCGCCCCATCCACTTCACAGTACAGAGACGGAGACACCTCCGCCCCATCCACCTCAACCCAGACCAGACATCAACCCTTCACCAGGCCTGTCCTGCAGGAGGTCAAGTTAGTTTTGCTCCCTCAGGTTCAGCCCCCTGCACCCCCTCAGCCCCATGCCCGGCCCCGATCCCCCCTACAGCAGCTCCACCCTGGACCCCTCAACCAGCCTCGGCCCCCCCTGCCCCCCCAGGCTCTCCTCCTAACCCATGCCTTCCAGATCCAACAACCCAGATCCCTTCATCCCCAACCTGTTCCCCAGGTCGCCCCCCAGCGGTGTCCTGCGGGCCCCTGTGGCGTCCCTGCCCCCGCCGTGCTGATAGCTGCTGCCCCCGAGCGTCTGGGCCCCCCAGAGACCGGCCATCGCATCACCCTGGGCAGCCAGACTCTTGGGGGCCTTAACCCCCAGTCCGGAGCCCCGCTGCTGACACACGACCGCCCTCTGTCCCTGGGGCCACAGGTGGTAGTTGTGGTCAACCGGCCAGACACTCAACCTCCCCTCCCCATCCCAGCTCTCGCTGTTCCCCTGAACCCTAACCCCATAGTCCCAGTCCCTGTCGTCCCAGTTGTCCCCAGGACAGCGGAGGAGAGGGCAGGTCCCTCAGACCAACAGGAAGTCCGGGGACCAGAGACACCTCAGCTGCAGCCCCACGTCAGAGCACTGGTCAGAGGAGTGGTGAGTCGTACAGACACGACTGGTAGTGACCCTCACTTCTAATGGGTAGCGACCCTCACTTCTAATGGGTAGCGACCCTCACTTCTAATGGGTAGCGACCCTCACTTCTAATGGGTAGCGACCCTCACTTCTCATGGGTAGTGACCCTCACTTCTCATGGGTAGTTACATCTAGTATGTCTATAACTCCTCTCCTCTCCAGGTGGATCTGTTTCCTGATGTCCAGGAGAACTATGTAGCAGAACTGATCCAGACCAATGACCTGAAAGACCTCAATGTGTAAGAACTACAACTATCTCCATGACTACCACTGACCTGAAAGACCTCAATGTGTAAGAACTACAACTATCTCCATGACTACCACTGACCTGAAAGACCTCAATGTGTAAGAACTACAACTATCTCCATGACTACCACTGACCTGAAATACCTCAATGTGTAAGAACTACAACTATCTCCATGACTACCATTGACCTGAAAGACCTCAATGTGTAAGAACTACAACTATCTCCATGACTAACACTGACCTGAAAGACCTCAATGTGTAAGAACTACAACTATCTCCATGACTACCACTGACCCGAACGATCCCAATCTGTTAGAACTACAAGTATCTCCATGACTACCACTGACCCGAAAGACCTCAATGTGTAAGAACTACAACTATCTCCATGACTACCACTGACCTGAAAGACCTCAATGTGTAAGAACTACAACTATCTCCATGACTACCACTGACCTGAAAGATCCCAATCTGTTAGAACTACAACTATCTCCATGACTACCACTGACCTGAAAGACCCCAATCTGTTAGAACTACAACTATCTCTATGACTGTGAAATGTGGTTGTCTGTGGTTGTCTCACCTTGTTCTAGATCAGAGCTAAATTACTAAAATATAAAACTCCTGCTATTTAGTTTTCTCTCTCTCTCTGTGTACCAGCATTCTGTAACTCTCTGATATCTGTGTCGCTGTATTTAACCTGCGAGTGTCTGTGTCCAGTATCTGTAACATGTTGCTGGAGAACCCAGCCTTCCCTCAGAGAGAGAGTTCAGCCTCCGCGGCTCAGAGCAGCATGCTACTGGAACCCTGCAACGACAACTCACAGGTAGGGACGTGTGTGAACCCTGTGTGTTAACTAGGGATGGGCCTCGGGTTATTCAGTATCCCGACAGACATTAATATTACAATACTTTGTGTGAGTATTCCTATTTTTGAATTGGTAGTTACAGTCTTGTCTCATCGCTGCAACTCCCGTACGGACTCGGGAGAGGCGACGGTCGAGAGCCGTGCGTCCTCCGAAACACTAGCCAGCCAAGGACACAATGCTCGTTTAAACCCGGAAGGAAACACCGAACACCTGGCGATGCACGCCACAGGAGTCGCTAGAGAACATCCCTTCTTGCCAAACCCTCCCCTAACCCGGACGATGCTGGGCCAATTGTGTCTTCCCGGTCGCGGTCGGCTGAGACAGAGCCTGGACTCGAACCCAGAATCTCTAGTGGCACAGCTAGCGCTGCCATGCCGTGTCTTAGACCTCTGGGCCACTTGTGTCTTCCTGGTCGCGGCCGGCTGCGACAGAGCCTGGACTCGAACCCAGAACCCTCCCTAGTGTTAGTCCTGTCTCTCTAAACGCCCCTGTCCCTAGTGTTAGTCCTGTCTCTCTAAACGCCCCCATCCCTAGTGTTAGTCCTGTCTCTCTAAACGCCCCCCATCCCTAGTGTTAGTCCTGTCTCTCTAAACGCCCCCCATCCCTAGTGTTAGTCCTGTCTCTCTAAACGCCCCCCATCCCTAGTGTTAGTCCTGTCTCTCTAAACGCCCCCCATCCCTAGTGTTAGTCCTGTCTCTCTAAACGCCCCCCCATCCCTAGTGTTAGTCCTGTCTCTCTAAACGCCCCCCATCCCTAGTGTTAGTCCTGTCTCTCTAAACGCCCCCCATCCCTAGTGTTAGTCCTGTCTCTCTAAACGCCCCCCATCCCTAGTGTTAGTCCTGTCTCTCTAAACGCCCCCCATCCCTAGTGTTAGTCCTGTCTCTCTAAACGCCCCCCATCCCTAGTGTTAGTCCTGTCTCTCTAAACGCCCCCCATCCCTAGTGTTAGTCCTGTCTCTCTAAACGCCCCCCATCCCTAGTGTTAGTCCTGTCTCTCTAAACGCCCCCATCCCTAGTGTTAGTCCTGTCTCTCTAAACGCCCCCCATCCCTAGTGTTAGTCCTGTCTCTCTAAACGCCCCCCATCCCTAGTGTTAGTCCTGTCTCTCTAAACGCCCCCCATCCCTAGTGTTAGTCCTGTCTCTCTAAACGCCCCCCCATCCCTAGTGTTAGTCCTGTCTCTCTAAACGCCCCTGTCCCTAGTGTTAGTCCTGTCTCTCTCTAAACGCCCCTGTCCCTAGTGTTAGCCCTGTCTCTCTCTGTAGTCTGCAGAGGACCTGTTTGACTACGGGTCGTTAGGTCAGGTGGGTGCTGAGGCGGCGATGCACGCAGCTGACCTCTCTCTCTCTCTCTGTAGTCTGCAGAGGACCTGTTTGACTACGGGTCGTTAGGTCAGGTGGGTGCTGAGGCGGCGATGCAGGCAGCTGACCTCTCTCTCTCTCTCTCTGTAGTCTGCAGAGGACCTGTTTGACTACGGGTCGTTAGGTCAGGTGGGTGCTGAGGCGGCGATGCAGGCAGCTGACCTCTTGATGGGAGACTTCAGGATGATTTCCTGTCAGGACATCAAATGGAGCCTCAACGCCATGAAGGGGCACTACGCAATCACACGCAAGGTACGCTCGGCGTCTCTGTGTTTCAGGCCTCACTCTGCGTGTCTCTCTGTGTGTTTCAGGCCTCACTCGGCGTCTCTCTCTGTGTGTTTCAGGCCTCACTCGGCGTGTCTCTCTCTGTGTGTTTCAGGCCTCACTCGGCGTGTCTCTCTGTGTGTGTTTCAGGCCTCACTCGGCGTGTCTCTCTGTGTGTGTTTCAGGCCTCACTCGGCGTGTCTCTCTGTGTGTTTCAGGCCTCACTCGGCGTGTCTCTCTGTGTGTTTCAGGCCTCACCTGGCGTGTCTCTCTGTGTGTTTCAGGCCTCACTCGGCGTGTCTCTCTGTGTGTTTCAGGCCTCACCTGGCGTGTCTCTCTGTGTGTTTCAGGCCTCACTCGGCGTGTCTCTCTGTGTGTTTCAGGCCTCACCTGGTGTGTCTCTCTCTCTGTGTGTTTCAGGCCTCACCTGGTGTGTCTCTCTCTGTGTGTTTCAGGCCTCACCTGGCGTGTCTCTCTGTGTGTTTCAGGCCTTACTCGGCGTGTCTCTCTGTGTGTTTCAGGCCTCACCTGGCGTGTCTCTCTGTGTGTTTCAGGCCTCACCTGGCGTGTCTCTCTGTGTGTTTCAGGCCTTACTCGGCGTGTCTCTCTGTGTGTTTCAGGCCTCACCTGGCGTGTCTCTGTGTGTTTCAGGCCTCACTCGGCGTGTCTCTCTGTGTGTTTCAGGCCTCACCTGGCGTGTCTCTCTGTGTGTTTCAGGCCTCACTCGGCGTGTCTCTCTGTGTGTGTTTCAGGCCTCACTCGGCGTGTCTCTCTGTGTGTTTCAGGCCTCACTCGGCGTGTCTCTCTGTGTGTTTCAGGCCTCACTCGGCGTCTCTCTCTGTGTGTTTCAGGCCTCACTCGGCGTGTCTCTCTGTGTGTTTCAGGCCTCACTCGGCGTCTCTCTCTGTGTGTTTCAGGCCTCACTCGGCGTGTCTCTCTGTGTGTTTCAGGCCTCACTCGGCGTGTCTCTCTGTGTGTTTCAGGCCTCACTCGGCGTCTCTCTCTGTGTGTTTCAGGCCTCACTCGGCGTGTCTCTCTCTGTGTGTTTCAGGCCTCACCTGGCGTGTCTCTCTGTGTGTTTCAGGCCTTACCCGGCGTGTCTCTCTGTGTGTTTCAGGCCTCACCTGGCGTGTCTCTCTGTGTGTTTCAGGCCTCACCTGGCGTGTCTCTCTGTGTGTTTCAGGCCTTACTCGGCGTGTCTCTCTGTGTGTTTCAGGCCTCACCTGGCGTGTCTCTCTGTGTGTTTCAGGCCTCACTCGGCGTGTCTCTCTGTGTGTTTCAGGCCTCACCTGGCGTGTCTCTCTGTGTGTTTCAGGCCTCACTCGGCGTGTCTCTCTGTGTGTGTTTCAGGCCTCACTCGGCGTGTCTCTCTGTGTGTTTCAGGCCTCACCTGGTGTGTCTCTCTCTCTGTGTGTTTCAGGCCTCACCTGGTGTGTCTCTCTCTGTGTGTTTCAGGCCTCACCTGGCGTGTCTCTCTGTGTGTTTCAGGCCTCACTCGGCGTCTCTCTCTGTGTGTTTCAGGCCTCACTCGGCGTGTCTCTCTGTGTGTTTCAGGCCTCACTCGGCGTCTCTCTCTGTGTGTTTCAGGCCTCACTCGGCGTGTCTCTCTGTGTGTTTCAGGCCTCACTCGGCGTGTCTCTCTGTGTGTTTCAGGCCTCACTCGGCGTCTCTCTCTGTGTGTTTCAGGCCTCACTCGGCGTGTCTCTCTCTGTGTGTTTCAGGCCTCACCTGGCGTGTCTCTCTGTGTGTTTCAGGCCTTACTCGGCGTGTCTCTGTGTGTTTCAGGCCTCACTCGGCGTGTCTCTCTGTGTGTGTTTCAGGCCTCACTCGGCGTGTCTCTCTGTGTGTTTCAGGCCTCACCTGGTGTGTCTCTCTCTCTGTGTGTTTCAGGCCTCACCTGGTGTGTCTCTCTCTCTGTGTGTTTCAGGCCTCACCTGGCGTGTCTCTCTGTGTGTTTCAGGCCTTACTCGGCGTGTCTCTCTGTGTGTTTCAGGCCTCACCTGGCGTGTCTCTCTGTGTGTTTCAGGCCTCACCTGGCGTGTCTCTCTGTGTGTTTCAGGCCTTACTCGGCGTGTCTCTCTGTGTGTTTCAGGCCTCACCTGGCGTGTCTCTCTGTGTGTTTCAGGCCTCACTCGGCGTGTCTCTCTGTGTGTTTCAGGCCTCACCTGGCGTGTCTCTCTGTGTGTTTCAGGCCTCACTCGGCGTGTCTCTCTGTGTGTGTTTCAGGCCTCACTCGGCGTGTCTCTCTGTGTGTTTCAGGCCTCACTCGGCGTGTCTCTCTGTGTGTTTCAGGCCTCACTCGGCGTGTCTCTCTGTGTGTTTCAGGCCTCACTCGGCGTGTCTCTCTGTGTGTTTCAGGCCTTACTCGGCGTGTCTCTCTGTGTGTTTCAGGCCTCACTCGGCGTGTCTCTCTGTGTGTTTCAGGCCTCACTCGGCGTGTCTCTCTGTGTGTTTCAGGCCTCACTCGGCGTGTCTCTCTGTGTGTTTCAGGCCTCACTCGGCGTGTCTCTCTGTGTGTTTCAGGCCTCACTCGGCGTGTCTCTCTGTGTGTTTCAGGCCTTACTCGGCGTGTCTCTCTCTGTGTGTTTCAGGCCTCACTCGGCGTGTCTCTCTTTGTGTTTCAGGCCTTACTCGGCGTGTCTCTCTCTGTGTGTTTCAGGCCTTACTCAGCGTGTCTCTCTCTGTGTGTTTCAGGCCTCACTCGGCGTGTCTCTCTGTGTGTTTCAGGTCTCACTCGGCGTGTCTCTCTCTCTGTGTTTCAGGCCTCACTCGGCGTGTCTCTCTGTGTTTCAGGCCTCACTCGGCGTGTCTCTCTGTGTTTCAGGCCTCACTCGGCGTGTCTCTCTGTGGGTTTCAGGTCTCACTCGGCGTGTCTCTCTCTGTGTGTTTCAGGCCTCACCTGGCGTGTCTCTCTCTCTGTGTGTGTTTCAGGCCTCACTCGGCGTGTCTCTCTGTGTGTTTCAGGCCTCACCTGGCGTGTCTCTCTCTCTGTGTGTTTCAGGCCTCACTCGGCGTCTCTCTCTGTGTGTTTCAGGCCTCACCTGGCGTGTCTCTCTCTCTGTGTGTTTCAGGCCTCACTCGGCGTGTCTCTCTCTCTGTGTGTTTCAGGCCTCACTCGGCTTGTCTCTCTGTGAGTTTCAGGCCTCACTCGGCGTGTCTCTCTCTCTGTGTGTTTCAGGCCTCACTCGGCGTGTCTCTCTCTCTGTGTGTTTCAGGTCTCACTCGGCATCTCTCTCTGTGTGTTTCAGGCCTCACTCGGCGAGTCTCTCTCTCTGTGTGTTTCAGGCCTCACTCGGCGTGTCTCTCTCTCTGTGTGTTTCAGGCCTCACTCGGCGTCTCTCTCTGTGTGTTTCAGGCCTCACCTGGCGTGTCTCTCTCTCTGTGTGTTTCAGGCCTCACTCGGCGAGTCTCTCTCTCTGTGTGTTTCAGGCCTCACTCGGCGTGTCTCTCTCTCTGTGTGTTTCAGGCCTCACTCGGCGTGTCTCTCTCTCTGTGTGTTTCAGGCCTCACTCGGCGTGTCTCTCTGTGTGTTTCAGGCCTCACTCGGCGTGTCTCTGTGTGTTTCAGGCCTCACCTGGCGTGTCTTTCTCTCTGTGTGTTTCAGGCCTCACTCGGCGTCTCTCTCTGTGTGTTTCAGGCCTCACCTGGCGTGTCTCTCTCTGTGTTTCAGGCCTCACCTGGCGTGTCTCTCTCTCTGTGTTTCAGGCCTCACTCGGCATCTCTCTCTGTGTGTTTCAGGCCTCACTCGGCGTGTCTCTCTCTGTGTGTTTCAGGCCTCACTCGGCGTGTCTCTCTCTGTGTGTTTCAGGCCTCACTCGGTGTCTCTCTCTGTGTGTTTCAGGCCTCACTCGGCATCTCTCTCTGTGTGTTTCAGGCCTCACTCGGCGTGTCTCTCTCTCTGTGTGTTTCAGGCCTCACTCGGCGTGTCTCTCTCTCTGTGTGTTTCAGGCCTCACTCGGCGTGTCTCTCTCTGTGTGTTTCAGGCCTCACTCGGCGTGTCTCTCTCTGTGTTTCAGGCCTCACTCGGCGTGTCTCTCTCTCTGTGTGTTTCAGGCCTCACCTGGCGTGTCTCTCTCTCTGTGTTTCAGGCCTCACTCGGCGTGTCTCTCTGTGTGTTTCAGGCCTCACCTGGCGTGTCTCTCTCTCTGTGTTTCAGGCCTCACTCGGCGTGTCTCTCTGTGTGTTTCAGGCCTCACCTGGCGTGTCTCTCTCTCTGTGTTTCAGGCCTCACTCGGTGTCTCTCTCTGTGTGTTTCAGGCCTCACTCGGCGTCTCTCTCTGTGTGTTTCAGGCCTCACTCGGTGTCTCTCTCTGTGTGTTTCAGGCCTCACTCGGCGTCTCTCTCTGTGTGTTTCAGGCCTCACTCGGTGTCTCTCTCTGTGTGTTTCAGGCCTCACTCGGCATCTCTCTCTGTGTGTTTCAGGCCTCACTCGGCATCTCTCTCTGTGTGTTTCAGGCCTCACCTGGCGTGTCTCTCTGTGTGTTTCAGGCCTCACCTGGCGTGTCTCTCTGTGTGTTTCAGGCCTCACCTGGCGTGTCTCTCTCTGTGTGTTTCAGTCCTCACCTGGCGTGTCTCTCTGTGTGTTTCAGGCCTCACCTGGCGTGTCTCTCTCTGTGTGTTTCAGGCGTCTCTCTCTGTGTGTTTCAGGCCTCACCTGGCGTGTCTCTCTCTGTGTGTTTCAGGCCTCACTCGGCATCTCTCTCTGTGTGTTTCAGGCCTCACTCGGCATCTCTCTCTGTGTGTTTCAGGCCTCACTCGGCATCTCTCTCTGTGTGTTTCAGGCCTCACTCGGCATCTCTCTCTGTGTGTTTCAGGCCTCACTCGGCATCTCTCTCTGTGTGTTTCAGGCCTCACTCGGCATCTCTCTCTGTGTGTTTCAGGCCTCACTCGGTGTCTCTCTCTGTGTGTTTCAGGCCTCACTCGGCGTGTCTCTCTGTGTGTTTCAGGCCTCACCTGGCGTGTCTCTCTCTGTGTGTTTCAGGCCTCACCTGGTGTGTCTCTCTCTCTGTGTGTTTCAGGCCTCACTCGGCGTGTCTCTCGCTGTGTGTTTCAGGCCTCACTCGGCATCTCTCTCTGTGTGTTTCAGGCCTCACTCGGCGTGTCTCTCTCTGTGTGTTTCAGGCCTCACTCGGTGTCTCTCTCTGTGTGTTTCAGGCCTCACACGGCGTGTCTCTCTCTGTGTGTTTCAGGCCTCACTCGGCGTGTTTCAGGCCTCACTCGGCGTGTCTCTCTCTGTGTGTTTCAGGCCTCACCTGGCGTGTCTCTCTCTGTGTGTTTCAGGCCTCACTCGGCGTGTCTCTCTCTCTGTGTTTCAGGCCTCACTCGGCATCTCTCTCTGTGTGTTTCAGGCCTCACTCGGCGTGTCTCTCTCTGTGTGTTTCAGGCCTCACCTGGCGTGTCTCTCTCTGTGTGTTTCAGGCCTCACTCGGCGTGTCTCTCTCTCTGTGTTTCAGGCCTCACTCGGCATCTCTCTCTGTGTGTTTCAGGCCTCACTCGGCGTGTCTGTCTCTGTGTTTCAGGCCTCACCTGGCGTGTCTCTCTCTGTGTGTTTCAGGCCTCACCTGGCGTGTCTCTCTCTGTGTTTCAGGCCTCACTCGGCGTGTCTCTCTCTGTGTTTCAGGCCTCACCTGGCGTGTCTCTCTCTCTGTGTGTTTCAGGCCTCACCTGGCGTGTCTCTCTCTCTGTGTGTTTCAGGCCTCACCTGGCGTGTCTCTCTCTGTGTTTCAGGCCTCACCTGGCGTGTCTCTCTCTCTGTGTTTCAGGCCTTATGTGAAGCAGTGAAGCAGTTTCAAGACTCTGAGTCGTTAGAGAAGAGACGACGCAGGAGACAGACTGCAGAACGCTGCTATATAGACTTCAAGTATCAGCATGGTGAATTACACACTACACCCTAACCCCTACACCCTACACACTAACCCCTACACACTACAGAACGCTGCTATATAGACTTCAAGTATCAGCATGGTGAATTACACACTACACCCTAACCCCTACACACTACACACTAACCCCTACACACTACACACTAACCCCTACACACTACACACTACACCCTAACCCCTACAGACTGCAGAACGCTGCTATATAGACTTCAAGTATCAGCATGGTGAATTACACCCTACACCCTAACCCCTACACCCTACACACTACACCCTAACCCCTACACCCTAACCCCTACACCCTAACCCCTACACCCTAACCCCTACACCCTACACCCTAACCCCTACACACTACACCCTAACCCCTACACCCTAACCCCTACACCCTAACCCCTACACACTACAGAACGCTGCTATATAGACTTCAAGTATCAACACGGTGAATTACACACTACACCCTAACCCCTACACCCTACACCCTAACCCCTACACACTACACCCTACACCCTAACCCCTACACCCTACACCCTAACCCCTACACACTACACCCTAACCCCTACAGACTGCAGAACGCTGCTATATAGACTTCAAGTATCAGCATGGTGAATTACACACTACACCCTAACCCCTACACACTACACCCTAACCCCTACACACTACACCCTACACCCCTACAGACTGCAGAACGCTGCTATATAGACTTCAAGTATCAGCATGGTGAATTACACCCTAACCACTACACACTACACACTACACCCTACAGACTGCAGAACGCTGCTATATAGACTTCAAGTATCAACATGGTGAATTACACCCTACACCCTAACCCCTACACACTACACCCTAACCCCTACACACTACACCCTAACCCCTACACACTACAGAACGCTGCTATATAGACTTCAAGTATCAGCATGGTGAATTACACCCTAACCCCTACACCCTACACACTACACCCCTACACCCTACACCCTAACCCCTACACCCTAACCCCTACACCCTAACCCCTACACCCTACACCCTAACCCCTACACACTACAGAACGCTGCTATATAGACTTCAAGTATCAGCATGGTGAATTACACCCTACACCCTAACCCCTACACACTACACCCTACACCCTAACCCCTACACCCTAACCCCTACACACTACACCCTACACACTACACCCTAACCCCTACACACTACACCCTAACCCCTACACCCTACACCCTAACCCCTACAGACTGCAGAACGCTGCTATATAGACTTCAAGTATCAGCATGGTGAATTACACCCTACACCCTAACCCCTACACCCTACACACTACACCCTACACCCTAACCCCTACAGACTGCAGAACGCTGCTATATAGACTTCAAGTATCAGCATGGTGAATTACACACTACACCCTAACCCCTACACCCTACACACTACACCCTACACCCTAACCCCTACACACTACAGAACGCTGCTATATAGACTTCAAGTATCAGCATGGTGAATTACACCCTAACCCCTACACACTACACCCTAACCCCTACAGACTGCAGAACGCTGCTATATAGACTTCAAGTATCAGCATGGTGAATTACACACTACACCCTAACCCCTACACACTACACCCTACACCCTAACCCCTACAGACTACACCCTAACCCCTACACACTACACCCTAACCCCTACACACTACACACTACACCCTAACCCCTACACACTACACCCTACACCCTAACCCCTACACCCTACACCCTAACCCCTACAGACTGCAGAACGCTGCTATATAGACTTCAAGTATCAGCATGGTGAATTACACCCTACACCCTAACCCCTACACCCTACACACTACACCCTACACACTACACCCTACACCCTAACCCCTACACCCTAACCCCTACACACTACACCCTACAGACTGCAGAACGCTGCTATATAGACTTCAAGTATCAGCATGGTGAATTACACCCTACACCCTAACCCCTACACCCTACACCCTAACCCCTACACACTACACCCTAACCCCTACACACTACACACTACACCCTACACCCTAACCCCTACACACTACAGAACGCTGCTATATAGACTTCAAGTATCAGCATGGTGAATTACACACTACACCCTAACCCCTACACACTACACCCTAACCCCTACACCCTACACACTACACCCTAACCCCTACACACTACACACTACACCCTAACCCCTACAGACTGCAGAACGCTGCTATATAGACTTCAAGTATCAGCATGGTGAATTACACACTACACCCTAACCCCTACACACTACACACTAACCCCTACACCCTAACCCCTACACCCTACACACTACACCCTAACCCCTACACACTACACACTACACCCTAACCCCTACAGACTGCAGAACGCTGCTATATAGACTTCAAGTATCAGCATGGTGAATTACACCCTACACCCTAACCCCTACACCCTAACCCCTACACACTACACCCTAACCCCTACACCCTACACACTACACCCTAACCCCTACACACTACACACTACACCCTAACCCCTACAGACTGCAGAACGCTGCTATATAGACTTCAAGTATCAGCATGGTGAATTACACCCTACACCCTAACCCCTACACCCTAACCCCTACACACTACACCCTAACCCCTACACCCTAACCCCTACACACTACACCCTAACCCCTACACACTACACACTACACCCTAACCCCTACAGACTGCAGAACGCTGCTATATAGACTTCAAGTATCAGCATGGTGAATTACACCCTACACCCTAACCCCTACACCCTAACCCCTACACACTACACCCTAACCCCTACACCCTAACCCCTACACACTACACCCTAACCCCTACACACTACACACTACACCCTAACCCCTACACACTACACCCTAACCCCTACACACTACACACTACACCCTACACCCTAACCCCTACAGACTGCACACTACACCCTAACCCCTACACACTACACCCTAACCCCTACACACTACACCCTACACCCTAACCCCTACACACTACACCCTAACCCCTACACACTACACCCTAACCCCTACACCCTACACACTACACCCTAACCCCTACACACTACAGAACGCTGCTATATAGACTTCAAGTATCAGCATGGTGAATTACACCCTACACCCTAACCCCTACAGACTACACCCTAACCCCTACACACTACACACTACACCCTAACCCCTACACACTACACCCTACACCCTGACCCCTACAGACTGCAGAACGCTGCTATATAGACTTCAAGTATCAACATGGTGAATTACACCCTACACCCTAACCCCTACACACTACACACTACACCCTAACCCCTACACACTACACCCTAACCCCTACACACTACAGAACGCTGCTATATAGACTTCAAGTATCAACACAGTGAATTACACCCTACACCCTACACCCTAACCCCTACACACTACACCCTAACCCCTACACCCTACACCCTACACACTACACCCTAACCCCTACACCCTACACACTAACCCCTACACCCTACACCCTAACCCCTACAGACTGCAGAACGCTGCTATATAGACTTCAAGTATCAGCATGGTGAATTACACCCTAACCCCTACACCCTAACCCCTACACCCTAACCCCTACACCCTACACCCTAACCCCTACACACTACACCCTAACCCCTACACCCTAACCCCTACACCCTACACCCTAACCCCTACACACTACAGAACGCTGCTATATAGACTTCAAGTATCAACACGGTGAATTACACACTACACCCTAACCCCTACACCCTACACACTACACCCTACACCCTAACCCCTGCACACTACACCCTACACCCTAACCCCTACACACTACACCCTGCACACTACACCCTACACCCTAACCCCTACAGACTGCAGAACGCTGCTATATAGACTTCAAGTATCAGCATGGTGAATTACACACTACACCCTAACCCCTACACCCTACACCCTAACCCCTACACACTACAGAACGCTGCTATATAGACTTCAAGTATCAGCATGGTCAATTATACACTACACCCTAACCCCTACACCCTACACACTACACCCTACACCCTAACCCCTACACACTACAGAACGCTGCTATATAGACTTCAAGTATCAACACAGTGAATTACACCCTACACCCTAACCCCTACACCCTACACCCTGCACACTACACCCTACACACTACACCCTGCACACTACACCCTACACACTACACCCTACACACTACACCCTACACACTACACACTACACCCTACACACTACACACTACACCCTGCACACTACACCCTGCACCCTACACACTACACCCTGACCCCTACACACTACACCCTGCACACTACACCCTGCACACTACACCCTACACACTACACCCTACACCCTGCACACTACACCCTGCACCCTACACACTACACCCTAACCCCTACACCCTGCACCCTACACACTACACCCTGCACACTACACCCTGCACACTACACCCTACACACTACACCCTGCACACTACACCCTGCACACTACACCCTGCACACTACACCCTGCACACTACACCCTACACACTACACCCTGCACACTACACCCTGCACCCTACACACTACACCCTGCACACTACACCCTGCACACTACACCCTGCACACTACACCCTGCACACTACACCCTACACACTACACACTAACCCCTAACCCTGTATCTCTCTCTATCAGGTCCAGTTGACCCCTAACCCTGTATCTCTCTCTATCAGGTCCAGTTGACCCCTAACCCTGTATCTCTCTCTATCAGGTCCACTTGACCCCTAACCCTGTATCTCTCTCTATCAGGTCCAGTTGACCCCTAACCCTGTATCTCTCTCTATCAGGTCCAGTTGACCCCTAACCCTGTATCTCTCTCTATCAGGTCCAGTTGACCCCTAACCCTGTATCTCTCTCTATCAGGTCCAGTTAACCCTGTATCTCTCTCTATCAGGTCCAGTTAACCCCTAACCCTGTATCTCTCTCTATCAGGTCCAGTTGACCCCTAACCCTGTATCTCTCTCTATCAGGTCCAGTTGACCCCTAACCCTGTATCTCTCTCTATCAGGTCCAGTTGACCCCTAACCCTGTATCTCTCTCTCTATCAGGTCCAGTTGACCCCTAACCCTGTATCTCTCTCTATCAGGTCCAGTTGACCCCTAACCCTGTATCTCTCTCTATCAGGTCCAGTTGACCCCTAACCCTGTTTCTCTCTCTATCAGGTCCAGTTGACCCCTAACCCTGTATCTCTCTCTATCAGGTCCAGTTGACCCCTAACCCTGTTTCTCTCTCTATCAGGTCCAGTTGACCCCTAACCCTGTATCTCTCTCTATCAGGTCCAGTTGACCCCTAACCCTGTATCTCTCTCTATCAGGTCCAGTTAACCCTGTATCTCTCTCTATCAGGTCCAGTTGACCCCTAACCCTGTATCTCTCTCTATCAGGTCCAGTTGACCCCTAACCCTGTATCTCTCTCTATCAGGTCCAGTTGACCCCTAACCCTGTATCTCTCTCTATCAGGTCCAGTTGACCCCTAACCCTGTATCTCTCTCTATCAGGTCCAGTTGACCCCTAACCCTGTATCTCTCTCCTTCCTTCAGGTTCGGTGAAGTTGGAGAGGAGGATGTACTTCCTGGAGAAGAACCGGCGCGGCTGCAGGACGTACGGAGCGGCTCTGGACCCCTCGCTGCAGAGGGAGATCACCTTCTATCAGCAGAAAGCCAAGGAGCATGCTGAGGTACACACACTCTCACTGAACACACACACTCACTCTGGACCCCTCGCTGCAGAGGGAGATCAGCTTCTATCAGCAGAAAGCCAAGGAGCATGCTGAGGTACACACACTCTCACTGAACACACACACTCACTCTCACTGTACACACACACTCTCACTGAACACACACACTCACTCTCACTGAACACACACACTCACTCTGGACCCCTCGCTGCAGAGGGAGATCAGCTTCTATCAGCAGAAAGCCAAGGAGCATGCTGAGGTACACACACTCTCACTGAACACACACACTCACTCTCACTGTACACACACACTCTCACTGGACACACACACTCACTCTCACTGTACACACACACTCTCACTGAACACACACACTCACTCTCACTGTACACACACACTCTCACTGAACACACACACTCACTCTCACTGTACACACACACACTCTCACTGAACACACTCTCACTGTTATATATCTGATGAGGGGTCTGTTATATATCTGATGAGGGGTCTGTTATATATCTGATGAGGGGTCTGGGTCTGTTATATATCTGATGAGGGGTCTGTTATATATCTGATGAGGGGTCTGTTATATATCTGATGAGGGGTCAGGGTCTGTTATATATCTGATGAGGGGTCTGTTATATATCTGATGAGGGGTCTGTTATATATCTGATGAGGGGTCAGGGTCTGTTATATATCTGATGAGGGGTCTGTTATATAACTGATGAGGGGTCTGTTATATATCTGATGAGGGGTCTGTTATATATCTGATGAGGGGTCTGTTATATAACTGATGAGGGGTCTGTTATATATCTGATGAGGGGTCTGTTATATATCTGATGAGGGGTCTGGGTCTGTTATATATCTGATGAGGGGTCTGTTATATATCTGATGAGGGGTCTGTTATATATCTGATGAGGGGTCTGTTATATAACTGATGAGGGGGCTGTTATATATCTGATGAGGGGTCAGGGTCTGTTATATATCTGATGAGGGGTCTGTTATATATCTGATGAGGGGTCTGTTATATATCTGATGAGGGGTCTGTTATATATCTGATGAGGGGTCTGTTATATATCTGATGAGGGGTCTGTTATATATCTGATGAGGGGTCTGTTATATATCTGATGAGGGGTCTGTTATATATCTGATGAGGGGTCAGGGTCTTATATTACTGATGAGGGGTCTGCTATATAACTGATGAGGGGTCTGTTATATAACTGATGAGGGGTTGTTATATAACTGATGAGGGGTCAGGGTCTGTTATATAACTGATGAGGGGTCTGCTATATAACTGATGAGGGGTCAGGGTCTGTTATATATCTGATGAGGGGTCTGTTATATATCTGATGAGGGGTCAGGGTCTGCTATATAACTGATGAGGGGTCAGGGTCTGTTATATATCTGATGAGGGGTCTGTTATATAACTGATGAGGGGTCTGCTATATAACTGATGAGGGGTCTGTTATATATCTGATGAGGGGTCTGTTATATATCTGATGAGGGGTCTGTTATATATCTGATGAGGGGTCAGGGTCTGTTATATTACTGATGAGGGGTCTGTTATATATCTGATGATGGGTCTGTTAAATATCTGATGAGGGGTCAGGATCTGTTATATTACTGATGAGGGGTCTGTTATATATCTGATGAGGGGTCTGTTATATATCTGATGAGGGGTCTGTTATATATCTGATGATGGGTCTGTTATATATCTGATGAGGGGTCTGTTATATATCTGATGAGGGGTCTGTTATATATCTGATGAGGGGTCTGTTATATATCTGATGAGGGGTCTGTTATATATCTGATGAGGGGTCTGTTATATATCTGATGAGGGGTCAGGGTCTGTTATATATCTGATGAGGGGTCTGTTATATAACTGATGAGGGGTCTGTTATATATCTGATGAGGGGTCTGTTATATATCTGATGAGGGGTCTGCTATATAACTGATGAGGGGTCTGTTATATAACTGATGAGGGGTCTGTTATATATCTGATGAGGGGTCTGTTATATATCTGATGAGGGGTCAGGGTCTGTTATATAACTGATGAGGGGTCTGTTATATATCTGATGAGGGGTCTGTTATATATCTGATGAGGGGTCTGTTATATATCTGATGAGGGGTCAGGGTCTGTTATATAACTGATGAGGGGTCTGTTATATATCTGATGAGGGGTCTGTTATATATCTGATGATGGGTCTGTTATATATCTGATGAGGGGTCTGTTATATATCTGATGAGGGGTCTGTTATATATCTGATGAGGGGTCTGTTATATATCTGATGAGGGGTCTGTTATATATCTGATGAGGGGTCTGTTATATATCTGATGAGGGGTCTGTTATATATCTGATGAGGGGTCTGTTATATATCTGATGAGGGGTCTGTTATATATCTGATGAGGGGTCTGTTATATAACTGATGAGGGGTCTGTTATATATCTGATGAGGGGTCTTATATATAACTGATGAGGGGTCTGTTATATATCTGATGAGGGGTCTGTTATATATCTGATGAGGGGTCAGGGTCTGTTATATATCTGATGAGGGGTCTGTTATATAACTGATGAGGGGTCTGATATATATCTGATGAGGGGTCTGTTATATATCTGATGAGGGGTCTGTTATATATCTGATGAGGGGTCAGGGTCTGTTATATATCTGATGAGGGGTCTGTTATATATCTGATGAGGGGTCAGGGTCTGTTATATATCTGATGAGGGGTCTGTTATATATCTGATGAGGGGTCTGTTATATATCTGATGAGGGGTCTGTTATATATCTGATGAGGGGTCTGTTATATAACTGATGAGGGGTCTGTTATATAACTGATGAGGGGTCTGATATATATCTGATGATCATGATGTTCTCTCTCTGTGCAGCATGAAGACTTCCTGCTGGCTCTGCAGGTTAATGAGGAGGAGTATGAGAAGGTACATCTACCCAAACACCACTTCCTCTCTCTGTCTCTCTCACTTCCTCTCTCTCTACCTCTCACTTCCTCTCTCTCTCCCTCTCACTTCCTCTCTCTCTCTCTCTCTCACTTCCTCTCTCTCTACCTCTCACTTCCTCTCTCTCTACCTCTCACTTCCTCTCTCTCTACCTCTCACTTCCTCTCTCTCTACCTCTCACTTCCTCTATCTCTACCTCTCACTTCCTCTCTCTCTACCTCTCACTTACTCTCTCTCTCTCTCTCACTTCCTCTCTCTCTCTCTCTCTCTCTGTAGGACGGACAGCTGATAGAGTGTGGGTGTTGGGTTGTGTAGTGAACATCTCTCTCTCTCTCTCTCTCTCTCTCTCTCTCTCTCTCTCTGTAGGACGGACAGCTGATAGAGTGTGGGTGTTGGGTTGTGTAGTGAACATCTCTCTCTCTCTCTCTCTCTCTCTCTCTCTCTCTCTCTCTCTCTCTCTGTAGGACAGACAGCTGATAGAGTGTGGGTGTTGGGTTGTGTAGTGAACATCTCTCTCTCTCTCTCTCTGTAGGACGGACAGCTGATAGAGTGTGGGTGTTGGGTTGTGTAGTGAACATCTCTCTCTCTCTCTCTCTCTCTCTCTCTCTCTCTCTCTCTCTGTAGGACGGACAGCTGATAGAGTGTGGGTGTTGCTGTGGGGACTTTGCCTTCGAGAAGATGACCCAGTGTTCTGATGGACATCTCTTCTGTAAAGAATGTCTGGTTAAATATGCCGAGGAAGCCGTGTTCGGGTCGGGACAGGTATGTGGGGGTGGGTACGCTGTGTGGTCTAGGTGTTAATAGGGTGTTTCTGTGTTCCTGTCCTCCCTCAGCTGTGTGGTCTAGGTGTTAACAGGGTGTCTCTGTGTTCCAGTCCTCTCTCAGCTGTGTGGTTGAGGTGTTAACAGGGTGTTTCTGTGTTCCAGTCCTCTCTCAGCTGTATGGAAGCAGGCTGTTAACAGGGTGTCTCTGTGTTCCAGTCCTCTCTCAGCTGTATGGAAGCAGGCTGTTAACAGGGTGTCTCTGTGTTCCAGTCCTCTCTCAGCTGTATGGAAGCAGGCTGTCCCTGTTCCTTCCCGGTGTGCGAGTTGGAAAAGGTGTTGCCGGACACGGTGTTGTGTAAATACTACGAGAGACAGGCTGAAGAGGCCGTGGCCGCGACCTGCGCCGACGAACTAGTACGGTATGACGATACAAATACTAGACATAAACCTTCTTGTGATTGTCTAAAGGTCGGCCATGTTGTTCAGGGAGTTGGGTAACCGTGGTGTTACAAATACTAGAATGGACATGAACCACCTTGTGATGTCGATAGACGGACTATAAACCAGCCTTTAAACAAGATGTCAGACGACAATAGAATGTTCTAGAGACATGTCGATAGACGGGACTATAAACCAGCCTTTAAACAAGATGGATGTTTAGACAATAGAATATTCTAGAGACATGTCGATAGACGGGACTATAAACCAGCCTTTAAACAAGATGTCAGACGACAATAGAATGTTCTAGAGACATGTCGATAGACGGACTATAAACCAGCCTTTAAACAAGATGGATGTTTAGACAATAGAATGTTCTAGAGACATGTCGATAGACGGGACTATAAACCAGCCTTTAAACAAGATGGATGTTTAGATGTTTTACTGGGTTTTTGGATTTCTCCCTGAACAAGATGGCCGCCATTTTCAACTAAATTCTAGAACTTTGAAGGTTTATGACATCTAGTCATTTAATAGGATCTCTGTTGGTCTCTGTCTGTCTGTCTGTCTGTCTGTCTGTCTGTCTGTCTGTCTGTCGCTGTCTCTGTCTCTGTCTGTCACAGAAATGGTTTCTAGAATGTTCTGACCTGCATCGGTCTTTTCCTGTCTTTTATCTCCAGTTGTCCGTCCTGTAACTTCCCAGCGTTGTTGGATAAAGGTGTGTCGCTGTTCAGCTGTCCCAACCCTCGCTGTCGGAAGGTGAGTTGACACGCGTGTCGGATACTGTCCCTCAGTCGAGGTATAAATCACGTGAGATGGAACAAACTACCTTCTTAACAACACTATCAACAAGGCAGGTCCTACAGGCCCTAGTTTCTACCTTCTTAACAAGACTATCAACAAGGCAGGTCCTACAGGCCCTAGTTTCTACCTTCTTAACAAGACTATCAACAAGGCAGGTCCTACAGGCCCTGGTATCTACCTTCTTAACAACACTATCAACAAGGCAGGTCCTACAGGCCCTAGTTTCTACCTTCTTAACAACACTATCAACAAGGCAGGTCCTACAGGCCCTAGTTTCTACCTTCTTAACAACACTATCAACAAGGCAGGTCCTACAGGCCCTAGTTTCTACCTTCTTAACAACACTATCAACAAGGCAGGTCCTACAGGCCCTAGTTTCTACCTTCTTAACAACACTATCAACAAGGCAGGTCCTACAGGCCCTAGTTTCTACCTTCTTAACAACACTATCAACAAGGCAGGTCCTACAGGCCCTAGTTTCTACCTTCTTAACAACACTATCAACAAGGCAGGTCCTACAGGCCCTAGTTTCTACCTTCTTAACAACACTATCAACAAGGCAGGTCCTACAGGCCCTAGTTTCTACCTTCTTAACAAGACTATCAACAAGGCAGGTCCTACAGGCCCTAGTTTCTACCTTCTTAACAACAGTATCAACAAGGCAGGTCCTACAGGCCCTAGTTTCTATCTTCTTAACAACACTATCAACAAGGCAGGTCCTACAGGCCCTAGTTTCTACCTTCTTCACAACACTATCAACAAGGCAGGTCCTACAGGCCCTAGTTTCTACCTTCTTAACAACACTATCAACAAGGCAGGCCCTACAGGCCCTAGTTTCTACCTTCTTAACAACACTATCAACAAGGCAGGTCCTACAGGCCCTAGTAGAAGAGTAGCTGCTGCCTTGACAGGAACTAATGGGGATCCACAATAAACCCCAGGAAGAGTAGCTGCTGCCTTGGCAGGAACTAATGGGGATCCACAATAAACCCCAGGAAGAGTAGCTGCTGCCTTGGCAGGAACTAATGGGGATCCATAATAAACCCCAGGAAGAGTAGCTGCTGCCTTGACAGGAACTAATGGGGATCCACAATAAACCCCAGGAAGAGTAGCTGCTGCCTTGGCAGGAACTAATGGGGATCCACAATAAACCCCAGGAAGAGTAGCTGCTGCCTCGGCAGGAACTAATGGGGATCCATAATAAACCCCAGGAAGAGTAGCTGCTGACTTGACAGGAACTAATGGGGATCCATAATAAACCCCAGGAAGAGTAGCTGCTGACTTGACAGGAACTAATGGGGATCCATAATAAACCCCAGGAAGAGTAGCTGCTGCCTTAACAGGAACTAATGGGGATCTGTAATAAACCCCAGGAAGAGTAGCTGCTGCCTTGGCAGGAACTAAATGGGGATCCATAATAAGACTTTGTCCAGGATAGGGAGTTCATAGACTTTGTCCAGGATAGGGAGTTCATAGACTTTGTCCAGGATAGGGAGTTCATAGACTTTGTCCAGGATAGGGAGTTCATAGACTTTGTCCAGGATAGGGAGTTCATAGACTTTGTCCAGGATAGGGAGTTCACTAGGGGTTCATAGACTTTGTCCAGGATACAGAGTTCACTATGGATTCATATACTTTGTCCAGGATAGGGAGTTCACTAGGGATTCATAGACTTTGTCCAGGATAGGGAGTTCACTAGGGGTTCATAGACTTTGTCCAGGATAGGGAGTTCACTAGGGGTTCATAGACTTTGTCAAGGATAGGGAGTTCACTAGGGATTCATAGACTTTGTCCAGGATAGGGAGTTCACTAGGGGTTCATAGACTTTGTCCAGGATACAGAGTTCACTATGGATTCATAGACTTTGTCCAGGATAGGGAGTTCACTAGGGGTTCATAGACTTTGTCCAGGATACAGAGTTCACTATGGATTCATAGACTTTGTCCAGGATAGGGAGTTCACTAGGGATTCATAGACTTTGTCCAGGATACAGAGTTCACTATGGATTCATAGACTTTGTCCAGGATAGGGATTTCACTAGGGGTTCGTAGACTTTGTCCAGGATACAGAGTTCACTAGGGATTCATAGACTTTGTCCAGGATACAGAGTTCACTATGGATTCATAGACTTTGTCCAGGATAGGGAGTTCACTAGGGGTTCGTAGACTTTGTCCAGGATACAGAGTTCACTAGGGATTCATAGCCTTTGTCCAGGATACAGAGTTCACTATGGATTCATAGACTTTGTCCAGGATAGGGAGTTCACTAGGGGTTCGTAGACTTTGTCCAGGATACAGAGTACACTAGGGATTCATAGACTTTGTCCAGGATACAGAGTTCACTATGGATTCATAGACTTTGTCCAGGATAGGGAGTTCACTAGGGGTTCGTAGACTTTGTCCTGGATAGGGAGTTCACTAGGGATTCATAGACTTTGTCCAGGATACAGAGTTCACTATGGATTCATAGACTTTGTCCAGGATAGGGAGTTCACTAGGGGTTCGTAGACTTTGTCCAGGATACAGAGTTCACTAGGGATTCATAGACTTTGTCCAGGATACAGAGTTCACTATGGATTCATAGACTTTGTCCAGGATAGGGAGTTCACTAGGGATTCATAGACTTTGTCCAGGATAGAGTTCACTAGGGATTCATAGACTTTGTCCAGGATAGGGAGTTTAGAGACTTTGTCCAGGATAGGGAGTTCATAGACTTTGTCCAGGATAGGGAGTTCATAGACTTTGTCCAGGATAGGGAGTTCATAGACTTTGTCCAGGATAGGGAGTTTAGATCGAGGACGATAGTTATTAGCATCTGAGGAATCTCCACCCTTTTAGCAGTGGGAGGACATCAGCTGATTTCCAAAATGCTGGGTATGGAGATTGATCAAGAGACTTAAGTTGAAAATGTGAGCCTCAGGTTCAGTAATAATACCAGCTGCTATCTTTAACAGGTAGGGGGTCCAGGTTGTCTGGACCTGTCTTTAACAGGTAGATGTCCAGGTTGTCTGGACCTGTCTTTAACAGGTAGGGGTCCAGGTTGTCTGGACCTGTCTTTAACAGGTAGGGGGTCCAGGTTGTCTGGACCTGTCTTTAACAGGTAGGGGTCCAGGTTGTCTGGACCTGTCTTTAACAGGTAGGGGGTCCAGGTTGTCTGGACCTGTCTTTAACAGGTAGGGGGTCCAGGTTGTCTGGACCTGTCTTTAACAGGTAGGGGGTCCAGGGTGTCTGGACCTGTCTTTAACAGGTAGGGGGTCCAGGTTGTCTGGACCTGTCTTTAACAGGTAGGGGTCCAGGTTGTCTTTAACAGGTAGGGGTCCAGGTTGTCTGGACCTGTCTTTAACAGGTAGGGGTCCAGGTTGTCTGGACCTGTCTTTAACAGGTAGGGGGTCCAGGTTGTCTGGACCTGTCTTTAACAGGTAGGGGGTCCAGGTTGTCTGGACCTGTCTTTAACAGGTAGGGGTCCAGGTTGTCTGGACCTGTCTTTAACAGGTAGGGGTCCAGGTTGTCTTTAACAGGTAGGGGTCCAGGTTGTCTTTAACAGGTAGGGGTCCAGGTTGTCTGGACCTGTCTTTAACAGGTAGGGGTCCAGGTTGTCTGGACCTGTCTTTAACAGGTAGGGGTCCAGGTTGTCTGGACCTGTCTTTAACAGGTAGGGGTCCAGGTTGTCTTTAACAGGTAGGGGTCCAGGTTGTCTTTAACAGGTAGGGGTCCAGGTTGTCTGGACCTGTCTTTAACAGGTAGGGGTCCAGGTTGTCTTTAACAGGTAGGGGTCCAGGTTGTCTTTAACAGGTAGGGGGTCCAGGTTGTCTTTAACAGGTAGGGGTCCAGGTTGTCTTTAACAGGTAGGGGTCCAGATTGTCTGGACCTGTCTTTAACAGGTAGGGGGTCCAGGTTGTTTGGACCTGTCTTTAACAGGTAGTGGTCCAGGTTGTCTGGACCTGTCTTTAACAGGTAGGGGTCCAGGTTGTCTGGACCTGTCTTTAACAGGTAGGGGTCCAGGTTGTCTGGACCTGTCTTTAACAGGTAGGGGTCCAGGTTGTCTGGACCTGTCTTTAACAGGTAGGGGGTCCAGGTTGTCTGGACCTGTCTTTAACAGGTAGGGGGTCCAGGTTGTCTGGACCTGTCTTTAACAGGTAGGGGGTCCAGGGTGTCTGGACCTGTCTTTAACAGGTAGGGGGTCCAGGTTGTCTGGACCTGTCTTTAACAGGTAGGGGTCCAGGTTGTCTTTAACAGGTAGGGGTCCAGGTTGTCTGGACCTGTCTTTAACAGGTAGGGGTCCAGGTTGTCTGGACCTGTCTTTAACAGGTAGGGGGTCCAGGTTGTCTGGACCTGTCTTTAACAGGTAGGGGGTCCAGGTTGTCTGGACCTGTCTTTAACAGGTAGGGGTCCAGGTTGTCTGGACCTGTCTTTAACAGGTAGGGGTCCAGGTTGTCTTTAACAGGTAGGGGTCCAGGTTGTCTTTAACAGGTAGGGGTCCAGGTTGTCTGGACCTGTCTTTAACAGGTAGGGGTCCAGGTTGTCTGGACCTGTCTTTAACAGGTAGGGGTCCAGGTTGTCTGGACCTGTCTTTAACAGGTAGGGGTCCAGGTTGTCTTTAACAGGTAGGGGTCCAGGTTGTCTTTAACAGGTAGGGGTCCAGGTTGTCTGGACCTGTCTTTAACAGGTAGGGGTCCAGGTTGTCTTTAACAGGTAGGGGTCCAGGTTGTCTTTAACAGGTAGGGGGTCCAGGTTGTCTTTAACAGGTAGGGGTCCAGGTTGTCTTTAACAGGTAGGGGTCCAGGTTGTCTGGACCTGTCTTTAACAGGTAGGGGGTCCAGGTTGTTTGGACCTGTCTTTAACAGGTAGTGGTCCAGGTTGTCTGGACCTGTCTTTAACAGGTAGGGGTCCAGGTTGTCTGGACCTGTCTTTAACAGGTAGGGGTCCAGGTTGTCTGGACCTGTCTTTAACAGGTAGGGGTCCAGGTTGTCTTTAACAGGTAGGGGGTCCAGGTTGTCTTTAACAGGTAGGGGTCCAGGTTGTCTGGACCTGTCTTTAACAGGTAGGGGTCCAGGTTGTCTTTAACAGGTAGGGGTCCAGGTTGTCTGGACCTGTCTTTAACAGGTAGGGGTCCAGGTTGTCTTTAACAGGTAGGGGTCCAGGTTGTCTGGACCTGTCTTTAACAGGTAGGGGGTCCAGGTTGTTTGGACCTGTCTTTAACAGGTAGGGGGTCCAGGTTGTCTTTAACAGGTAGGGGTCCAGGTTGTCTGGACCTGTCTTTAACAGGTAGGGGGTCCAGGTTGTCTGGACCTGTCTTTAACAGGTAGGGGTCCAGGTTGTCTTTAACAGGTAGGGGGTCCAGGTTGTCTTTAACAGGTAGGGGTCCAGGTTGTCTTTAACAGGTAGGGGGTCCAGGTTGTCTGGACCTGTCTTTAACAGGTAGGGGTCCAGGTTGTCTTTAACAGGTAGGGGGTCCAGGTTGTCTGGACCTGTCTTTAACAGGTAGGGGTCCAGGTTGTCTTTAACAGGTAGGGGGTCCAGGTTGTCTTTAACAGGTAGGGGTCCAGGTTGTCTGGACCTGTCTTTAACAGGTAGGGGTCCAGGTTCTCTTTAACAGGTAGGGGGTCCAGGTTGTCTTTAACAGGTAGGGGTCCAGGTTGTCTTTAACAGGTAGGGGTCCAGGTTGTCTTTAACAGGTAGGGGTCCAGGTTGTCTTTAACAGGTAGGGGGTCCAGGTTGTCTGGACCTGTCTTTAACAGGTAGGGGTCCAGGTTGTCTGGACCTGTCTTTAACAGGTAGGGGTCCAGGTTGTCTTTAACAGGTAGGGGGTCCAGGTTGTCTTTAACAGGTAGGGGGTCCAGGTTGTCTGGACCTGTCTTTAACAGGTAGGGGTCCAGGTTGTCTGAATATCCCAGTCCATGTGTATTTCATCACTACAGAATATCCCCAGTCCATGTGTATTTCATCACTACAGAATATCCCCAGTCCATGTCATCACTACAGAATATCCCAGTCCATGTGTATTTCATCACTACAGAATATCCCCAGTCCATGTGTATTTCATCACTACAGAATATCCCCAGTCCATGTGTATTTCATCATTACAGAATATCCCCAGTCCATGTGTATTTCATCACTACAGAATATCCCCAGTCCATGTGTATTTCATCACTACAGAATATCCCCAGTCCATGTCATCACTACAGAATATCCCCAGTCCATGTGTATTTCATCACTACAGAATATCCCCAGTCCATGTGTATTTCATCATTACAGAATATCCCCAGTCCATGTGTATTTCATCACTACAGAATATCCCCAGTCCATGTCATCACTACAGAATATCCCCAGTCCATGTGTATTTCATCACTACAGAATATCCCCAGTCCATGTGTATTTCATCACTACAGAATATCCCCAGTCCATGTCATCACTACAGAATATCCCCAGTCCATGTGTATTTCATCACTACAGAATATCCCAGTCCATGTGTATTTCATCACTGACATCACTACAGAATATCCCCAGTCCATGTCATCACTACAGAATATCCCCAGTCCATGTGTATTTCATCATTACAGAATATCCCAGTCCATGTGTATTTCATCACTACAGAATATCCCCAGTCCATGTGTATTTCATCATTACAGAATATCCCAGTCCATGTGTATTTCATCACTACAGAATATCCCCAGTCCATGTGTATTTCATCATTACAGAATATCCCCAGTCCATGTGTATTTCATCACTACAGAATATCCCAGTCCATGTGTATTTCATCACTGACATCACTACAGAATATCCCAGTCCATGTGTATTTCATCACTGACATCACTACAGAATATCCCCAGTCCATGTGTATTTCATCACTACAGAATATCCCCAGTCCATGTGTATTTCATCACTACAGAATATCCCCAGTCCATGTGTATTTCATCACTACAGAATATCCCCAGTCCATGTCATCACTACAGAATATCCCCAGTCCATGTCATCACTACAGAATATCCCCAGTCCATGTGTATTTCATCACTACAGAATATCCCAGTCCATGTCATCACTACAGAATATCCCCAGTCCACGTGTATTTCATCACTACAGAATATCCCCAGTCCATGTGTATTTCATCACTACAGAATATCCCAGTCCATGTGTATTTCATCACTACAGAATATCCCCAGTCCATGTCATCACTACAGAATATCCCCAGTCCACGTGTATTTCATCACTACAGAATATCCCCAGTCCATGTGTATTTCATCACTACAGAATATCCCAGTCCATGTGTATTTCATCACTACAGAATATCCCCAGTCCATGTGTATTTCATCACTACAGAATATCCCAGTCCATGTGTATTTCATCACTGACATCACTACAGAATATCCCCAGTCCATGTGTATTTCATCACTACAGAATATCCCCAGTCCATGTCATCACTACAGAATATCCCCAGTCCATGTGTATTTCATCATTACAGAATATCCCAGTCCATGTGTATTTCATCACTACAGAATATCCCCAGTCCATGTGTATTTCATCATTACAGAATATCCCAGTCCATGTGTATTTCATCACTACAGAATATCCCCAGTCCATGTGTATTTCATCATTACAGAATATCCCCAGTCCATGTGTATTTCATCACTACAGAATATCCCAGTCCATGTGTATTTCATCACTGACATCACTACAGAATATCCCAGTCCATGTGTATTTCATCACTGACATCACTACAGAATATCCCAGTCCATGTGTATTTCATCACTGACATCACTACAGAATATCCCCAGTCCATGTCATCACTACAGAATATCCCAGTCCATGTGTATTTCATCACTACAGAATATCCCCAGTCCATGTGTATTTCATCACTACAGAATATCCCCAGTCCATGTGTATTTCATCACTACAGAATATCCCCAGTCCATGTCATCACTACAGAATATCCCCAGTCCATGTCATCACTACAGAATATCCCCAGTCCATGTGTATTTCATCACTACAGAATATCCCAGTCCATGTCATCACTACAGAATATCCCCAGTCCACGTGTATTTCATCACTACAGAATATCCCCAGTCCATGTGTATTTCATCACTACAGAATATCCCAGTCCATGTGTATTTCATCACTACAGAATATCCCCAGTCCATGTGTAGTTCATCACTACAGAATATCCCCAGTCCATGTGTATTTCATCATTACAGAATATCCCCAGTCCATGTGTATTTCATCACTACAGAATATCCCCAGTCCATGTGTATTTCATCACTACAGAATATCCCCAGTCCATGTGTATTTCATCACTACAGAATATCCCCAGTCCATGTGTATTTCATCATTACAGAATATCCCCAGTCCATGTGTATTTCATCATTACAGAATATCCCAGTCCATGTGTATTTCATCACTACAGAATATCCCCAGTCCATGTGTATTTCATCACTACAGAATATCCCCAGTCCATGTGTATTTCATCATTACAGAATATCCCCAGTCCATGTGTATTTCATCATTACAGAATATCCCCAGTCCATGTGTATTTCATCACTACAGAATATCCCAGTCCATGTGTATTTCATCACTGACATCACTACAGAATATCCCCAGTCCATGTGTATTTCATCATTACAGAATATCCCCAGTCCATGTGTATTTCATCACTACAGAATATCCCCAGTCCATGTGTATTTCATCACTACAGAATATCCCCAGTCCATGTGTATTTCATCACTACAGAATATCCCCAGTCCATGTCATCACTACAGAATATCCCCAGTCCATGTCATCATTACAGAATATCCCCAGTCCATGTGTATTTCATCACTACAGAATATCCCAGTCCATGTGTATTTCATCACTACAGAATATCCCCAGTCCATGTGTATTTCATCACTACAGAATATCCCCAGTCCATGTGTATTTCATCACTACAGAATATCCCAGTCCATGTGTATTTCATCACTACAGAATATCCCCAGTCCATGTGTAGTTCATCACTACAGAATATCCCCAGTCCATGTGTATTTCATCACTACAGAATATCCCCAGTCCATGTTTATTTCATCACTACAGAATATCCCCAGTCCATGTGTATTTCATCACTACAGAATATCCCCAGTCCATGTCATCACTACAGAATATCCCCAGTCCATGTGTATTTCATCACTACAGAATATCCCCAGTCCATGTCATCACTACAGAATATCCCCAGTCCATGTGTATTTCATCACTACAGAATATCCCCAGTCCATGTGTATTTCATCACTACAGAATATCCCCAGTCCATGTGTATTTCATCACTACAGAATATCCCCAGTCCATGTGTATTTCATTACTACAGAATATCCCAGTCCATGTGTATTTCATCACTGACATCACTACAGAATATCCCAGTCCATGTGTATTTCATCACTACAGAATATCCCAGTCCATGTGTATTTCATCACTACAGAATATCCCCAGTCCATGTGTATTTCATCACTACAGAATATCCCAGTCCATGTGTATTTCATCACTACAGAATATCCCCAGTCCATGTGTATTTCATCACTACAGAATATCCCCAGTCCATGTGTATTTCATCACTACAGAATATCCCCAGTCCATGTGTATTTCATCACTGACATCACTACAGAATATCCCCAGTCCATGTGTATTTCATCACTACAGAATATCCCCAGTCCATGTGTATTTCATCACTACAGAATATCCCCAGTCCATGTGTATTTCATCACTACAGAATATCCCCAGTCCATGTCATCACTACAGAATATCCCCAGTCCATGTGTATTTCATCACTACAGAATATCCCAGTCCATGTGTATTTCATCACTACAGAATATCCCCAGTCCATGTGTATTTCATCACTACAGAATATCCCCAGTCCATGTGTAGTTCATCACTACAGAATATCCCCAGTCCATGTGTATTTCATCACTACAGAATATCCCCAGTCCATGTCATCACTACAGAATATCCCCAGTCCATGTGTATTTCATCACTACAGAATATCCCCAGTCCATGTCATCACTACAGAATATCCCCAGTCCATGTGTATTTCATCACTACAGAATATCCCAGTCCATGTGTATTTCATCACTACAGAATATCCCAGTCCATGTGTATTTCATCACTACAGAATATCCCAGTCCATGTGTATTTCATCACTACAGAATATCCCAGTCCATGTGTATTTCATCACTACAGAATATCCCCAGTCCATGTGTATTTCATCACTACAGAATATCCCAGTCCATGTGTATTTCATCACTACAGAATATCCCCAGTCCATGTCATCACTACAGAATATCCCCAGTCCATGTGTATTTCATCACTACAGAATATCCCCAGTCCATGTGTATTTCATCACTACAGAATATCCCCAGTCCATGTCATCACTACAGAATATCCCAGTCCATGTGTATTTCATCACTACAGAATATCCCCAGTCCATGTCATCACTACAGAATATCCCCAGTCCATGTGTATTTCATCACTACAGAATATCCCCAGTCCATGTCATCACTACAGAATATCCCCAGTCCATGTGTATTTCATCACTACAGAATATCCCAGTCCATGTGTATTTCATCACTACAGAATATCCCAGTCCATGTGTATTTCATCACTACAGAATATCCCAGTCCATGTGTATTTCATCACTACAGAATATCCCAGTCCATGTGTATTTCATCACTACAGAATATCCCCAGTCCATGTGTATTTCATCACTACAGAATATCCCAGTCCATGTGTATTTCATCACTACAGAATATCCCCAGTCCATGTCATCACTACAGAATATCCCCAGTCCATGTGTATTTCATCACTACATAATATCCCAGTCCATGTGTATTTCATCACTACAGAATATCCCCAGTCCATGTGTATTTTTGAGGGGTATTCGTTAGAGTAATGTCCAATAGCGTTGATTTGTTAGGTGCTCTGAGTTTCGGTCTTGTAGGGTCATTAATTAATTGAGCGAGATTCAGAGCCGCACAGTTCTTTAAAAGAGCCCGATAGTTTAAATCTCCTAAAATAATGAATTCAGAGTCATTTAGCTTGTGCAGGACTTCAGAAAGAGAGGTAAGCGCGTCTCCCGAATCCAAGGGCGGTCTGTGTCAGCCCAGGGGGGTCTGTGTCAGCCCAGGGCGGTCTGTGTCAGCCCAGGGGGGTCTGTGTCAGCCCAGGGGGGTCTGTGTCAGCCCAGGGGGGTCTGTGTCAGCCCAGG
>NW_023493664.1:747500-807500 GCF_013265735.2 Oncorhynchus mykiss
AGCGAACTGGCTAATGATAACCCACTGCTCTACTATCATGGAGACAGGCTCTATAGCGAACTGGCTAATGATAACCCACTGCTCTACTATCATGGAGACAGACTCTATAGCTAACTGGCTAATGCTAACCCACTGCTCTACTAAGGCTATTTGTATTTTTACATTTTTATTTAACTAGGCAAGTCAGTTAAGAACACATTCTTATTTACAATGACGGCCTGGCAAAAGGCTTCCTGCGGGGGGGGACAGGGGCTCGGATTTAAAAATCAATATGTAAAGGACAGAACACAGACACTGGACAGAGGAACACCCTGCTTTTCTTCTGGGGGTCCTGTAACATTAAGGAAGTTCTATACAATAAAAAATATGACATGACATTTCATAACACTTTTGAACAGCGAGGAACATGAACCTCTCGACCTGCTTCACCACAGCCCCGGCGATGTAAATGAGGGAGGGCGTGTTCAGACCTCCATTTCCTGTAGTCCACGATTTAGCTCATTAGTCTTGCTGACGTTGAGGGAGAGGTTGTTGTCCTGGCACCACACTTGCCAGGTCTTTGACCTCCTCCCTATTGGCTGTCTTCATCGTTGACGGTGATCAGGCCTACCATTCGTTGTGTGGTCGGCAAACTTAATGATGGTGCTTGGTCACGTAGTCGTGGGTGAGCAGGGGAGTACAGGAGGGGACAAAGCCTGGTGTTCAACGCTGAGCTGTCGTCAATGAACAGCATTCTCACGTAGGTGTTCCTTTAGTCCAGGTGGGAAAGGGCACTATGGTGTTGAACGCTGAGCTGTCGTCTCACGTCGGTGTTCCTTTAGTCCAGGTGGGAAAGGGCACTATGGTGTTGAACGCTGAGCTGTCGTCAATGAACAGCATTCTCACGTAGGTGTTCCTTTAGTCCAGGTGGGAAAGGGCACTATGGTGTTGAACGCTGAGCTGTCGTCCCACGTAGGTGTTCCTTTAGTCCAGGTGGGAAAGGGCACTATGGTGTTGAACGCTGAGCTGTCGTCAATGAACAGCATTCTCACGTAGGTGTTCCTTTAGTCCAGGTGGGAAAGGGCACTATGGTGTTGAACGCTGAGCTGTAGTCCCACGTAGGTGTTCCTTTAGTCCAGGTGGGAAAGGGCACTATGGTGTTGAACGCTGAGCTGTCGTCCCACGTCGGTGTTCCTTTAGTCCAGGTGGGAAAGGGCACTATGGTGTTGAACGCTGAGCTGTCGTCCCACGTAGGTGTTCCTTTAGTCCAGGTGGGAAAGGGCACTATGGTGTTGAACGCTGAGCTGTCGTCCCACGTAGGTGTTCCTTTAGTCCAGGTGGGAAAGGGCACTATGGTGTTGAACGCTGAGCTGTCGTCAATGAACAGCATTCTCACGTAGGTGTTCCTTTAGTCCAGGTGGGAAAGGGCACTATGGTGTTGAACGCTGAGCTGTAGTCCCACGTCGGTGTTCCTTTAGTCCAGGTGGGAAAGGGCACTATGGTGTTGAACGCTGAGCTGTAGTCCCACGTCGGTGTTCCTTTAGTCCAGGTGGGAAAGGGCACTATGGTGTTGAACGCTGAGCTGTCGTCTCACGTAGGTGTTCCTTTAGTCCAGGTGGGAAAGGGCACTATGGTGTTGAACGCTGAGCTGTCGTCAATGAACAGCATTCTCACGTAGGTGTTCCTTTAGTCCAGGTGGGAAAGGGCACTATGGTGTTGAACGCTGAGCTGTAGTCCCACGTCGGTGTTCCTTTAGTCCAGGTGGGAAAGGGCACTATGGTGTTGAACGCTGAGCTGTCGTCCCACGTAGGTGTTCCTTTAGTCCAGGTGGGAAAGGGCACTGTGGTGTTGAACGCTGAGCTGTCGTCCCACGTAGGTGTTCCTTTAGTCCAGGTGGGAAAGGGCACTATGGTGTTGAACGCTGAGCTGTCGTCCCACGTAGGTGTTCCTTTAGTCCAGGTGGGAAAGGGCACTATGGTGTTGAACGCTGAGCTGTCGTCTCACGTAGGTGTTCCTTTAGTCCAGGTGGGAAAGGGCACTATGGTGTTGAACGCTGAGCTGTCGTCCCACGTAGGTGTTCCTTTAGTCCAGGTGGGAAAGGGCACTATGGTGTTGAACGCTGAGCTGTCGTCTCACGTAGGTGTTCCTTTAGTCCAGGTGGGAAAGGGCACTATGGTGTTGAACGCTGAGCTGTCGTCTCACGTCGGTGTTCCTTTAGTCCAGGTGGGAAAGGGCACTATGGTGTTGAACGCTGAGCTGTCGTCTCACGTCGGTGTTCCTTTAGTCCAGGTGGGAAAGGGCACTATGGTGTTGAACGCTGAGCTGTCGTCAATGAACAGCATTCTCACGTAGGTGTTCCTTTAGTCCAGGTGGGAAAGGGCACTATGGTGTTGAACGCTGAGCTGTCGTCCCACGTAGGTGTTCCTTTTGTCCAGGTGGGAAAGGGCACTATGGTGTTGAACGCTGAGCTGTCGTCCTTTAGCGGGATTTGTTTTAAGCGTCTGGTTTAGTGTCCAGACTGCAGCTTTGGGCCTCCCGGTTGGTGCAGTGGTCATCGCAGTGAGACTCTGGGTTCGAGCCCAGGCTCTGTCGCAGCCGGGCGCGACCGGGACGTCCATGAGGCGACGCACAATTGGCCTAGCCTCGTCCAGGTTAGGGTTGGGTTTGGCCGGTAGGGATATCCTTGTCTCATCGCACACTAGCGACTCCTGTGGCGGGCCGGGCGCAGTGCACGCTAACCAAGGTTTCCAGGTGCACAGTGTTTCCTTGGATGGCGCTGTGTTAAGAAGCAGTGCGGCTTCATTGGGTTGTGTTTCGGAGGACGCAAGGCTTTCGACCTTCGTCTCTCCCGAGCCCGTACGAGAGTTGTAGCGATGAGACAAGATAGTAGCTACTAAAACAATTGGATACCACGAAATTGGGGACCACGATACTGAGCCGTTTAGCTCAGTGCGGACGTTGCCTGTAAATCATGGTTTCTGGTTGGGATATGTACATACGGTCACTGTGGGGACGACGACATCGATGCACTTCTTCTTAATGAAACTGAGTGTGTCCCCCAGATGTCCTTCAGCATGTTGAGCCGGTGGAGATGCTGTTACTAGGCAACCACGCAGTCAGGGACGGATCACACTTCTGCTGCTGCTGTCTCTCTCTCTCTCTCTCTCTCTCTCTCTCTCTCTCTCTCTCTGTCTCTCTCCCTTCTTCCTGCTCTCTCACTCTGTCTCTCTCTGTCTCTCTCGCTCTCTCGCTCTCGCGCTCTCGCGCTCTCGCGCTCTCGCGCTCTCGCTCTCTCGCTCTCTCGCTCTCTGTCTCTCTCGCTCTCTCTCTCTCTCTCTGTCTCTCTCCCTTCTTCCCGCTCTCTCTCTCTCTGTCTCTCTCGCTCTCGCGCTCTCTCTCTCTCTCTGTCTCTCTCTCGCTCTCTGTCGCTCTCGCTCTCTGTCTCTCTCTCTCTCTGTCTCTCTCTCTCTCCCTCGCTCACGCACACACACACAGTCACTCAGTCACTCCCAGAGCCACAGCTAGTCAGTGTTTGAGGCAGCCTCTGCAGTGGTAGCGGCAGTAGCTAAATGCTGCTGTCTGTTGCAGTGGCTCGGGAACACTTGGTTTAGGACAACTCCCTTTTTAAAACATTCTACTGGTTCTACTTTGCAACCCAGCCGTGCACTAGTTAGGAAGAGATTTCCTCTCCCCTCTTCTCCTCTCACCTCGCCCCTCCTTTCCTCTCCCCTCTCATCCATTTCTCTCACCCCTCCTTTCCTCTCCCCTCCCCTCTCCTCCTTTCCTCTCCCCTCGTTTCCATTATTTCTACAGTCTCCTCCTCCTTTCCTCTCCCCTCTCCTCCTCCTCTCCTCTCCCCTCGTTTCCCTTATTTCTACAGTCTCCTCCTCCTTTCCCCTCCCCTCTCCTCCTCCTCTCCCCTCTCCTCCTCCTCTCCTCTCCCCTCGTTTCCATTATTTCTACAGTCTCCTCCGCCTCTCCCCTCCCCTCTCCTCCTCCTTTCCTCTCCCGTCCCCTCTCCTCCTCCTTTCCTCTCCCGTCCCCTATCCTCCTCTCCCCTCCTCTCCCCTCTCCTCCTCCTTTCCTCTCCCCTCCCCTCCCCTCCCCTCTCCCCTCCCCTCCCCTCCCCTCTCCCCTCCCCTCTCCTCTCCCCTCTCCCCTCCCCTCTCCTCTCCTCTCCTCTCCCCTCCCCTCTCCTCCTCCTTTCCTCTCCCGTCCCCTATCCTCCTCACCTCTCCTCCTCCTTTCCTCTCCCCTCCCCTCTCCTCTCCCCTCCCCTCTCCTCCTCCTTTCCTCTCCCCTCCCCTCTCCCCTCCCCTCTCCTCCTCCTTTCCTCTCCCCTCCCCTCCCCCCTCTCCTCTCCTCCTCCTTTCCCCTCCCCTCTCCCCTCCCCTCTCCTCTCCTCCTCCTTTCCCCTCTCCTCACCTCTCCCGTCCCCCATCCTCCTCACCTCTCCCCTCCCCTCTCCTCCTCCTTCCCTCTCCCCCTCCTTCCCTCTCCCCTCCCCTCTCCTCTCCCCTCCCCTCTCCTCTCCTCCTCCTTCCCTCTCCCCTCCCCTCTCCTCCTCCTTTCCTCTCCTCCTCCTGTCCTCTCCCCTCCCCTCTCCTCCTCCTTCCCTCTCCCCTTTCCTCTCCTCCTCCTTTCCTCTCCCCTCCCCTCTCCTCCTCCTTTCCTCTCCCCTCCCCTCTCCTCCTCCTTTCCTCTCCCCTCCCCTCTCCCCTCCCCTCTCCTCCTCCTTTCCCCTCTCCTCACCTCTCCCGTCCCCTATCCTCCTCACCTCTCCCCTCCCCTATCCTCCTCACCTCTCCCCTCCCCTCTCCTCCTCCTCTCCTCTCCCCTCATTTCCATTATTTCTACAGTCTCAAGTCTCACTATTGCGTCCTGGATGTTGGATGTTGTAACCTGTGTTTTGATTGAGATGAGGGAGGAGAACATGTGACCATCTCTGACATATTCATTTAGGGGGGGTCATTTAGGGGGGGTAACCTATACCTTGGATGCTACATTACTGTTTTTACTGAATCTCCCCTCCCTCTCTCTCCCCGCTACTAATTTAGGGGGGTAATTTAGGGGGTAACCTAAAACTTGGATGCTACATTACTGTTTTTACTGAATCTCCCCTCCCTCTCTCTCCCCGCTACTAATTTAGGGGGGTAATTTAGGGGGGTAACCTAAACCTTGGATGCTACATTACTGTTTTTACCGAATCTCTCCCCCCTCTCCTCCCCTCCACTCCCCTCTCCCCCTCTCTCCAGGAGAGCTGCAGGAAGTGCCGTGTCCAGTGGAAGGAGCATGCTGGGAAGTCATGTGACCAGGTCATGGAACGAGATGAGATACGCATGAGGGTGGCCTTGTAAGTGCCTGACCAGAGAGAGAGGGGTCCTTGCTATCTCTCCCTCATACACTATATATACAAAAGTATGTGGACACCCCTTCAAATTAGTAGATTCGGGCAATTTTCCCCGATAAGCCATTTTTATGCCGAAGCGATGGAAGAATCGTTCTGAGTGGATCCTGTCATAATGCCAGTAGCTACGGCTCATATTAAGCAAGAGACCTACTGTAGTCCCACCCCCCAGGTCACCTGATATGACTGAAGCTGATCTTATTGGCCAACCAATCAAATGAAAGTCGTGTTGTGTTGGTAACAATCTAATGGTTCATTTTTAGCTCAGACCACCGGGAAGCTGTCTAGTGAAAACCAAGTGTACAATGACCTTGTTGACTCTCTGGGCTGTGATTGGTCACAGGGCCGACCTAGTGACATACCAGCTGTGTCGTCTGTGCAATCACCTTGTTGACTCTCTGGGCTGTGATTGGTCACAGGGCCGACCTAGTGACATACCAGCTGTGTCGTCTGTGCAATCACCTTGTTGACTCTCTGGGCTGTGATTGGTCACAGGGCCGACCTAGTTGCGTTGGTCATGAGTGTTTTCTAAATGAACAAACTCGGTTGGTTCTGTTTCGTTCATAGTGAATACCCCCCAGGTGTTAGTGCAGGCATGGAGCTAAACCCTGCTCTGTGTCCTGTTCCTCTCACAACAGAGAGGGTACTGGGTAAACAGCTCTGTTTCCCGGATGACTGGGCAGGAAGTTTAGCAGGCGGGTGCTTCCTGTCTCTCCACACTAACACACACAGTGTTAATACACGCTAACACACACACACACACACACACACTCTAACACACACAGTGTTAATACACTCACTACAAACACACTTACCATACACGTCCAGTACTTCCTGTTGTTGCTGTCCACAGCTCCTCAGACTTCCTGCAGCTGACAGACAGGAAGTAGCCTGCCAGAACCATCAGATCTGACTATTCAGGGTCCCAACTAGGGTCCCATCTAGGTTACCAACTAGGGTCCCAACTAGGGTCCCATCTAGGTTACCAACTAGGGTCCCAACTATGGTCCCATCTAGGTTACTAACTAGGGTCCCAACTATGGTCCCATCTAGGTTACTAACTAGGGTCCCAACTATGGTCCCATCTAGGTTACTAACTAGGGTCCCAACTATGGTCCCATCTAGGTTACTAACTAGGGTCCCAACTATGGTCCCATCTAGGTTACTAACTAGGGTCCTAACTCCTCTCTATCCCCTACAGTGAGGAGCGGATGACAGCAGCTCGGGTCAGGAAGTGTGGAACAGGTCTGGTGTTGGGCGCTTACTAGGGTCCTAACTAGGGTCCTAACTAGGGTCCTAACTAGGGTGCTAACTAGGGTCCTAACTAGGGTCCTAACTCCTCTCTGTCCCCTACAGTGAGGAGCGGATGACAGCAGCTCGGGTCAGGAAGTGCGTGAAGTGTGGAACAGGTCTGGTGAAGTCTGAGGGATGTAACAGGATGTGGTGTCGTTGTGGAAGCTACATGTGCTACCTGTGCCGAGAGCCAATCAGTGGATACAACCACTTCTGTCAGCACGCCCGTTCCCCTGGCGCTCCCTGTAGGCACTGCCGCAAGTGCTCTCTCTGGACAGACCCCACGGTGAGCACACACACACACACACACACACGAACACAGACCCCACGGTGAGCACACACACACACACACACACTCCACAGTAACACACACACACGTTAAAGCCGTATTCTACAATAGATTAAAACCATAATGACATCACAATACCCCATAATGACATCACAATACCCCATAATGACATCACAATACCCCATAATGACATCACAACACCCCATACTGACATCACAATACCCCATAATGACATCACAATACCCCATAATGACATCACAATACCCCATAATGACATCACAATACCCCATAATGACATCACAATACCCCATAATGACATCACAACACCCCATAATGACATCACAATACCCCATAATGACATCACAATACCCCATAATGTTGAAGCAAAACAACGTTTTTTATACATTTTTGCACATTTATTAAAGATAAAAACAGATACCTTATTTACATAAGTATTCAGACCTTTTGCTATGAGACTCGAAATAGAACTCAGCTGCATCCTGTTTCCATTGATCATCCTTGAGTGGCTCAGCCAGAGCCTAGACTTGAACCCGATCGATCGAACATCTCTGGAGAGACATGAAAATAGATGTGCAGCAATGCTCCCCATCCAACCTGACAGAGCTTGAGATGATCTGCAGAGAGGAATGGGAGAAACTCCCCCAATACAGGTGTGCCAAGCTTGTAGAACCATACCCAAGAAGACTAAAGGGTGTAATCGCTGCCAAAGGTGCTTCAACAAAGTACAGAGTAAAGGGTCGGAATACTGATGTGAATGTGATATTTCAGTGTTTTATTTGTAATACATTTGGAAAAAATTCTTAACCTGTTTTTGGTTTGTCATTATGGGGTATTGTGATGTCATTGTGGGGTATTGTGATGTCATTGTGGGGTATTGTGATATCATTATGGGGTATTGTGATGTCATTATGGGGTATTGTGATGTCATTATGGGGTATTGTGATGTCATTGTGGGGTATTGTGATATCATTATGGGGTATTGTGATGTCATTATGGGGTATTGTGGTGTCATTATGGGGTATTGTGATGTCATTGTGGGGTATTGTGATATCATTGTGGGGTATTGTGATATCATTATGGGGTATTGTGATGTCATTATGGGGTATTGTGATGTCATTGTGGGGTATTGTGATGTCATTGTGGGGTATTGTGATATCATTATGGGGTATTGTGATGTCATTGTGGGGTATTGTGATGTCATTGTGGGGTATTGTGATGTCGTTGTGGGGTATTGTGATGTCATTATGGGGTATTGTGTGTAGAATGAAAACATCCGTTGGTGCAAAATAAATTTAGAAATCTATATTATTCAGTTATTGCACCCACACTGCTCGCACGTGCCAACGAGCGTCTGCGTTGTCAAGGGCTAAAATAGAAGTCAGTTCTATTTCTGACGCAGATCACGCTGCCAGTCCTGCCTCTCCCATCTCCTCATTGGTTTATAGAAGCAGGTACTCACGTGACATCTCCTCATTGGTTATACCCACGTGGGTGACTGAAAGACGAACAAGGTCGGTGGCGATAATGCACCTAATTTGTTAAATTTGCCAGTCGCAATATAACGTCCAGAGAAGAAGCCTAGAAACGATTTGGTTGACCATTCCAAACCTCTCCTCGGGGACCCCCAGCCGTTCCAAACCTCTCCTCAGGGACCCCCAGTGTTCCAAACCTCTCCTCAGGGACCCCCAGTGTTCCAAACCTCTCCTCAGGGACCCCCAGTGTTCCAAACCTCTCCTCAGGGACCCCCAGCCATTCCAAACCTCTCCTCGGGGACCCCTAGCCGTTCCAAACCAACAAAGAGCTAACACGCTAGCCATTCCAAACCAACAAATAGCTAACACGCTAGCCAACCAAGGCGTTCTTGGCCAACAGCTAATTATAATAATATGATATGGCTTTCAGCCATATCCAAAGCGTCTTAGTATGGGTGGTTCCCGGGAATCGAACCCACTACCCTGCCGTTGCTAGCACCATGCTCTACCAGCTGAGCTTACAGGGGACCAGCTAATGTGTGTGTGTCTCTCTACAGCAAGATGACGAGCGCATCATTCAGGAGATTCAGAAAGAGGGCGAGAAAGAGCTCAACAAGAAGAACGCAGGTCAGTGCGTTTCTTTATAAATCCCAATGCTGTAATACTGTCCTTCTGGAACTATGGGTGATCTACTAACAGCTATCACCCTGACTATCACCCTGACTAACTGCTATCACCCTGACTAATAGCTATCACCCTGACTATCACCCTGACTAACTGCTATCACCCTGACTAACTGCTATCCCCATGACTAACTGCTATCACCCTGACTAATAGCCATCACCCTGACTAACTGCTATCACCCTGACTATCACCCTGACTAACTGCTATCACCCTGACTAATCACCCTGACTAACAGCTATCACCCTGACTAATAGCTATCACCCTGACTAACTGCTATCACCCTGGCTAACAGCTATCACCCTGACGATCACCCTGACTAACTGCTATCACCCTGACTAACAGCTATCACCCTGACTATCACCCTGACTAACTGCTATCACCCTGACTATCACCCTGACTAACTGCTATCACCCTAACTAACTGCTATCACCCTGACTAACTGCTATCACCCTGACTAATAGCTATCACCCTGACTTTCACCCTGACTAACAGCTATCACCCTGACTAACTGCTTTCACCCTGACCAACTGCTTTCACCCTGACCAACTGCTTTCACCCTGACTAACTGCTATCACCCTGACTATCACCCTGACTAGCAGCTATCGCCCTGACTAGCAGCTATCGCCCTGACTAGCAGCTATCGCCCTGACTAGCAGCTATCGCCCTGACTAGCAGCTATCGCCCTGACTAACTGCTATCGCCCTGGCTAACTGCTATCGCCCTGACTAACTGCTATCGCCCTGACTAACTGCTATCGCCCTGACTAACTGCTATCGCCCTGACTAACTGCTATCGCCCTGACCTACAGCTATCGCCCTGACTTACAGCTATCACCCTGACTATCACCCTGACTATCAGCTATCACCCTGACTAACAGCTATCACCCTGACTAGCAGCTATCACCCTGACTATCACCCTGACTATCACCCTGACTATCACCCTGACTAACTGCTATCACCCTGACTATCACCCTGACTAGCAGCTATCACCCTGACTAGCAGCTATCACCCTGACTAACTGCTATCACCCTGACTAACTGCTATCACCCTGACTAACTGCTATCACCCTGACTAGCAGCTATCACCCTGACTAGCAGCTATCACCCTGACTAGCAGCTATCACCCTGACTAACTGCTATCACCCTGACTAACTGCTATCACCCTGACTAACTGCTATCACCCTGACTAGCAGCTATCACCCTGACTAACTGACATTTCTTTCTCTCTCTCTCTCTCTCTCTCTCTCTTTCTCCCTCTCAGAGACTTCAGGGAAGAGAGTGGGCCCGCCCCCGGAACCTGTGGTGGTTGCTAAGCGACCTCGAGCAGCCCCCCCTCCGCAGGCGGTGCGAGCGCCCTTATTGGTCCCTCCTCGTGTCATTCTGCCTCATCGCCAGCCCTTGCCCCCCGCCCCCTACGTGCCCCCGCTCCTCCACCTGCCCCCCCTCAACTACCACCCTCCCCTCAACCAGGTCAACAACAACCTGAACAATATAGACGTCAACATGCCCATGCACTATGGACCCCCCCCTCGCTACTACAGACACCTATAACCCTCCTCCTCCTCTACTACAGACACCTATAACCCTCCTCCTCTACTACAGACACCTATAACCCCCCTCCTCTACTACAGACACCTATAACCCCTCCTCCTCTACTACAGACACCTATAACCCTCCTCCTCTACTAGACACCTATAACCCCTCCTCCTCTACTACAGACACCTATAACCCCCCTCCTCTACTACAGACACCTATAACCCTCCTCCTCCTCTACTACAGACACCTATAACCCCCCCTCCTCTACTACAGACACCTATAACCCCCCTCCTCCTCTACTACAGACACCTATAACCCTCCTCCTCTACTACAGACACCTATAACCCCCCTCCTCTACTACAGACACCTATAACCCCCCTCCTCTACTACAGACACCTATAACCCCTCCTCCTCTACTACAGACACCTATAACCCTCCTCCTCTACTAGACACCTATAACCCCCCCTCCTCTACTACAGACACCTATAACCCCCCTCCTCCTCTACTACAGACACCTATAACCCTCCTCCTCTACTACAGACACCTATAACCCCCCCTCCTCTACTACAGACACCTATAACCCTCCTCCTCTACTACAGACACCTATAACCCCTCCTCCTCTACTACAGACACCTATAACCCTCCTCCTCTACTAGACACCTATAACCCCTCCTCCTCTACTACAGACACCTATAACCCCCCTCCTCCTCTACTACAGACACCTATAACCCCCCTCCTCTACTACAGACACCTATAACCCCCCCTCCTCTACTACAGACACCTATAACCCCCCTCCTCCTCTACTACAGACACCTATAACCCTCCTCCTCTACTACAGACACCTATAACCCTCCTCCTCTACTACAGACACCTATAACCCCTCCTCCTCTACTACAGACACCTATAACCCCCCTCCTCCTCTACTACAGACACCTATAACCCCCCCTCCTCTACTACAGACACCTATAACCCCCCCTCCTCTACTACAGACACCTATAACCCCTCCTCCTCCTCTACAGACCCCTATAACCCCCCTCCTCCTCTACTACAGACACCTATAACCCCTCCTCCTCCTCTACTACAGACACCTATAACCCCTCCTCCTCCTCTACTACAGACACCTATAACCCCCCTCCTCCTCTACTACAGACACCTATAACCCCCCTCCTCTACTACAGACACCTATAACCCCTCCTCTACTACAGACACCTATAACCCCCCTCCTCTACTACAGACACCTATAACCCCTCCTCTACTACAGACACCTATAACCCCTCCTCCTCTTCTACTACAGACACCTATAACCCCTCCTCCTCTACTACAGACACCTATAACCCTCCTCCTCTACAGACCCCTTCTCGTCCTCCTCTTCCAGACTGTTATCTAGTACCAGGTGTCTCCAGACAGTTAATAGACTGAGATGTGATCATGGCAGAGCGAACCCTGCTGGCTGTTCCTTTCTACTCTTTACGTTTGTTTTGTTTCGGGTGGGGGGGGGGTGCTGACCTCTGACCTCTGACCTTGCTACTGTTCCAGAGATATTTTTGATTACAGCATAATGTTGTTCTGAGTGCTGTTTCTGCTCAATAAACTTTTTAGTTTTCACATTCTGGTCCTGTCTGGTGGTTCCACACACTTATCTTATCTTAAGGTAGTCCATCCTATCCTAGACCTTTATACTCTTATCTTAAGGTAGTCCATCCTATCACAGACCTTTATACTCTTATCTTAAGGTAGTCCATCCTATCACAGACCTTTATACTCTTATCTTAAGGTAGTCCATCCTATCACAGACCTTTATACACACTTAACTTATCTTAAGGTAGTCCATCCTATCACAGACCTTTATACACACTTAACTTATCTTAAGGTAGTCCATCCTATCACAGACCTTTATACACACTTAACTTATCTTAAGGTAGTCCATCCTATCACAGACCTTTATACACACTTAACTTATCTTAAGGTAGTCCATCCTATCACAGACCTTTATACACACTTAACTTATCTTAAGGTAGTCCATCCTATCCTAGACCTTTATACTCTTATCTTAAGGTAGTCCATCCTATCACAGACCTTTATACTCTTATCTTAAGGTAGTCCATCCTATCACAGACCTTTATACTCTTATCTTAAGGTCGTCCATCCTATCCTAGACCTTTATACTCTTATCTTAAGGTCGTCCATCCTATCCTAGACCTTTATACTCTTATCTTAAGGTCGTCCATCCTATCCTAGACCTTTATACTCTTATCTTAAGGTAGTCCATCCTATCACAGACCTTTACTCTTATCTTAAGGTAGTCCATCCTATCCTAGACCTTTATACTCTTATCTTAAGGTAGTCCATCCTATCCTAGACCTTTATACTCTTAGTTTAAGGTAGTCCATCCTATCACAGACCTTTATACTCTTATCTTAAGGTAGTCCATCCTATCACAGACCTTTATACTCTTATCTTAAGGTAGTCCATCCTATCATAGACCTTTATACTCTTATCTTAAGGTAGTCCATCCTATCACAGACCTTTATACTCTTATCTTAAGGTAGTCCATCCTATCACAGGCCTTTATACTCTTATCTTAAGGTAGTCCATCCTATCACAGACCTTTATACTCTTATTTTAAGGTAGTCCATCCTATCCTAGACCTTTATACTCTTATCTTAAGGTAGTCCATCCTATCCTAGACCTTTATACTCTTATCTTAAGGTAGTCCATCCTATCACAGACCTTTATACTCTTATCTTAAGGTAGTCCATCCTATCCTAGACCTTTATACTCTTAGTTTAAGGTAGTCCATCCTATCCTAGACCTTTATACTCTTAGCTTAAGGTAGTCCATCCTATCACAGACCTTTATACTCTTAGCTTAAGGTAGTCCATCCTATCACAGACCTTTATACTCTTATCTTAAGGTAGTCCATCCTATCACAGACCTTTATACTCTTATCTTAAAATAGTCCATCCTATCACAGACCTTTATACTCTTATCTTAAGGTAGTCCATCCTATCACAGACCTTTATACACACTTATCTTATCTTAAGGTAGTCCATCCTATCCTAGACCTTTATACTCTTATCTTAAGGTAGTCCATCCTATCCTAGACCTTTATACTCTTATCTTAAGGTAGTCCATCCTATCCTAGACCTTTATACTCTTATCTTAAGGTAGTCCATCCTATCCTAGACCTTTATACTCTTATCTTAAGGTTGTCCATCCTATCACAGACCTTTATACTCTTATCTTAAGGTAGTCCATCCTATCCTAGACCTTTATACTCTTATCTTAAGGTAGTCCATCCTATCACAGAACTTTATACTCTTATCTTAAGGTAGTCCATCCTATCACAGACCTTTATACTCTTATCTTAAGGTAGTCCATCCTATCACAGACCTTTATACTCTTATCTTAAGGTAGTCCATCCTATCCTAGACCTTTATACTCTTATCTTAAGGTAGTCCATCCTATCACAGACCTTTATACTCTTATCTTAAGGTAGTCCATCCTATCACAGACCTTTATACTCTTATCTTAAGGTAGTCCATCCTATCACAGACCTTTATACTCTTATCTTAAGGTAGTCCATCCTATCACAGACCTTTATACTCTTATCTTAAGGTAGTCCATCCTATCACAGACCTTTATACTCTTATCTTAAGGTAGTCCATCCTATCACAGACCTTTATACACACTTATCTTATCTTAAGGTAGTCCATCCTATCACAGACCTTTATACACACGTATCTTATCTTAAGGTAGTTAATCCTATCACAGACCTTTATACACACGTATCTTATCTTAAGGTAGTCCATCCTATCACAGACCTTTATACTCTTAGCTTAAGGTAGTCCATCCTATCACAGACCTTTATACTCTTAGCTTAAGGTAGTTCATCCTATCACAGACCTTTATACTCTTATCTTAAGGTAGTCCATCCTATCACAGACCTTTATACACACTTATCTTAAGGTAGTCCATCCTATCACAGACCTTTATACTCTTATCTTAAGGTAGTTCATCCTATCACAGACCTTTATACTCTTATCTTAAGGTAGTCCATCCTATCACAGACCTTTATACACACTTATCTTAAGGTAGTCCATCCTATCACAGACCTTTATACACACTTATCTTAAGGTAGTCCATCCTATCACAGACCTTTACTCTCATCTTAGGTAGTCCATTGTAGACTTCCACTACTGCTTGTTCGCTGATGACTGTATAATCCGATGTGGGATGCACACTGTCTGCCACAGACAGAGCACACCAAGGCCACAGACAGAGCACACCAAGGCCACGAACAGAGCACACCAAGGCCACAGACAGAGCACACCAAGGCCACGGACAGAGCACACTGTCTGCCACAGACAGAGCACACCAAGGCCACAGACAGAGCACACTGTCTTCCACAGACAGAGCACACCAAGGCCACGGACAGAGCACACTGTCTGCCACAGACAGAGCACACCAAGATCCACAGACAGAGCACACCAAGGCCACAGACATAGCACACTGTCTGCCACGGTCAGAGCACACCAAGGCCACGGACAGAGCACACCAAGGCCACGGACGGAGCACACCAAGGCCACGGACAGAGCACACCAAGGCCACGGACGGAGCACACCAAGGCGACGATCGGAGCACACCAAGGCCACGGACAGAGCTGTAGACTACGTTACAGGGATATGACCCTGACTAGACTACGTTACAGGGATATGACCCTGACTAGACTACGTTACAGGGATATGACCCTGACTAGACTACGTTACAGGGATATGACCCTGACTAGACTACGTTACAGGGATATGACCCTAACTAGACTACGTTACAGGGGTATGACCCTGACTAGACTACGTTACAGGGATATGACCCTGACTAGACTACGTTACAGGGATATGACCCTGACTAGACTACGTTACAGGGATATGACCCTGACTAGACTACTTTACAGGGATATGACCCTGACTAGACTACGTTACAGGGATATGACCCTGACTCGACTACGTTACAGGGATATGACCCTGACTAGACTACGTTACAGGGATATGACCCTGACTAGACTACGTTACAGGGATATGACCCTGACTAGACTACGTTACAGGGATATGACCCTGACTAGACTACGTTACAGGGGTATGACCCTGACTAGACTACTTTACAGGGATATGACCCTGACTAGACTACGTTACAGGGATATGACCCTGACTAGACTACGTTACAGGGGTATGACCCTGACTAGACTACGTTACAGGGATGTGACCCTGACTAGACTACGTTACAGGGATATGACCCTGACTAGACTACGTTACAGGGATATGACCCTGACTAGACTACGTTACAGGGATATGACCCTGACTAGACTACGTTACAGGGATATGACCCTGACTAGACTACGTTACAGGGATATGACCCTGACTAGACTACGTTACAGGGATATGACCCTAACTAGACTACGTTACAGGGATATGACCCTGACTAGACTACGTTACAGGGATATGACCCTGACTAGACTACGTTACAGGGATATGACCCTGACTAGACTACGTTACAGGGATATGACCCTGACTAGACTACGTTACAGGGATATGACCCTGACTAGACTACGTTACAGGGATATGACCCTGACTAGACTACGTTACAGGGATATGACCCTGACTAGACTACGTTACAGGGATATGACCCTGACTAGACTACGTTACAGGGATATGACCCTGACTAGACTACGTTACGGGGATATGACCCTGACTAGACTACGTTACAGGGATATGACCCTGACTAGACTACGTTACAGGGGTATGACCCTGACTAGACTACGTTACAGGGGTATGACCCTGACTAGACTACGTTACAGGGATATGACCCTGACTAGACTACATTACAGGGATATGACCCTAACTAGACTACGTTACAGGGGTATGACCCTGACTAGACTACGTTACAGGGGTATGACCCTGACTAGACTACGTTACAGGGATATGACCCTGACTAGACTACGTTACAGGGGTATGACCCTGACTAGACTACGTTACAGGGATATGACCCTGACTAGACTACGTTACAGGGATATGACCCTGACTAGACTACGTTACAGGGATATGACCCTGACTAGACTACGTTACAGGGATATGACCCTGACTAGACTACGTTACAGGGATATGACCCTGACTAGACTACGTTACAGGGGTATGACCCTGACTAGACTACGTTACAGGGGTATGACCCTGACTAGACTACGTTACAGGGATATGACCCTGACTAGACTACGTTACAGGGGTATGACCCTGACTAGACTACGTTACAGGGATATGACCCTGACTAGACTACGTTACAGGGGTATGACCCTGACTAGACTACGTTACAGGGATATGACCCTGACTAGACTACGTTACAGGGGTATGACCCTGACTAGACTACGTTACAGGGATGTGACCCTGACTAGACTACGTTACAGGGGTATGACCCTGACTAGACTACGTTACAGGGGTATGACCCTGACTAGACTACTTTACAGGGATATGACCCTGACTAGACTACGTTACAGGGGTATGACCCTGACTAGACTACGTTACAGGGATATGACCCTGACTAGACTACGTTACAGGGATATGACCCTGACTAGACTACGTTACAGGGGTATGACCCTGACTAGACTACGTTACAGGGATATGACCCTGACTAGACTACGTTACAGGGGTATGACCCTGACTAGACTACGTTACAGGGATGTGACCCTGACTAGACTACGTTACAGGGGTATGACCCTGACTAGACTACGTTACAGGGATATGACCCTGACTAGACTACGTTACAGGGATATGACCCTGACTAGACTACGTTACAGGGGTATGACCCTGACTAGACTACGTTACAGGGATATGACCCTGACTAGACTACGTTATAGGGATATGACGACTGGGCTGGTCACCAGGATGTTGGGCTGCGTTGGGAGCTCGTCCAGGACTGAGTCGTCAACTCCGGAGGTTTCAAATTGTCCCCCCCCCCCCTCTTGGTTTGGACCCACAACTGAGGAGACAGAGAAAGCAACCTGGGCTGTGGGTGGTCTTCAGGGCATCAACCTGGGCTGTGGGTGGTCTTCAGGGCATCAACCTGGGCTGTGGGTGGTCTTCAGGGCAGCAACCTGGGCTGTTGGTGGTCTTCAGGTGCAGCAACCTGGGCTGTGGGTGGTCTTCAGGGCAGCAACCTGGGCTGTGGGTGGTCTTCAGGGCAGCAACCTGGGCTGTGGGTGGTCTTCAGGGCATCAACCTGGGCTGTGGGTGGTCTTCAGGGCAGCAACCTGGGCTGTGGGTGGTCTCCAGGGCATCAACCTGGGCTGTGGGTGGTCTTCAGGGCATCAACCTGGGCTGTGGGTGGTCTCCAGGGCATCAACCTGGGCTGTGGGTGGTCTTCAGGGCATCAACCTGGGCTGTGGGTGGTCTTCAGGGCAGCAACCTGGGCTGTGGGTGGTCTTCAGGGCAGCAACCTGGGCTGTGGGTGGTCTTCAGGGCATCAACCTGGGCTGTGGGTGGTCTTCAGGGCATCAACCTGGGCTGTGGGTGGTCTTCAGGGCATCAACCTGGGCTGTGGGTGGTCTTCAGGGCATCAACCTGGGCTGTGGGTGGTCTTCAGGGCATCAACCTGGGCTGTGGGTGGTCTTCAGGGCATCAACCTGGGCTGTGGGTGGTCTTCAGGGCATCATATCTGTCCGCACAAGATTGGGTTTTGTTGTGTTTCGGAGATGCATCACTCATTTTGTATAGAGAGATCTGTGTCTCCTTCCTCTGCTCTGGTCTCTCGTCTGGACCTCAAATGTGGGGTTGTAGATCTGAGCCTCAGATGTGGGGTTGTTGATCTGGGCCTCAGATGTGGGGTTGTTGATCTGGGCCTCAGATGTGGGGTTGGTAGATCTGGGCCTCAGATGTGGGGTTGGTAGATCTGGGCCTCAGATGTGGGGTTGTTGATCTGAGGCTTTACGTTCCTTGTGTGATTACAGTCCGTTAGGGTGGAGTTTTCCTCTAACCGGTCCTGAGGTCTACTACTACTACAGCTGACGGGCTGCTGACTCATCGACTGATGTGGTTCTGTAGGTCTATTACTGCTTACCACACACACACAGAGAAACAGACACACACAGAGAGAGAGAGAGAGGCCTGACTCATGATTGCAGATCCACCAATCACTTGAGAGGAGAGCTCTGGTGCTGTAGAGCAGCCTGACCCTCCCAGTCTGTAGTGGTGTGGAGCAGCCTGACCCTCCCAGTCTGTAGTGGTGTGGAGCAGCCTGACCCTCCCAGTCTGTAGTGGTGTTGAGCAGCCTGAACCTCCCAGTCTGTAGTGGTGTGGAGCAGCCTGACCCTCCCAGTCTGTAGTGGTGTGGAGCAGCCTGACCCTCCCAGTCTGTAGTGGTGTGGAGCAGCCTGACCCTCCCAGTCTGTAGTGGTGTTGAGCAGCCTGACCCTCCCAGTCTGTAGTGGTGTGGAGCAGCCTGACCCTCCCAGTCTGTAGTGGTGTGGAGCAGCCTGACCCTCCCAGTCTGTAGTGGTGTGGAGCAGCCTGACCCTCCCAGTCTGTAGTGGTGTGGAGCAGCCTGACCCTCCCAGTCTGTAGTGGTGTGGAGCAGCCTGACCCTCCCAGTCTGTAGTGGTGTGGAGCAGCCTGACCCTCCCAGTCTGTAGTGGTGTGGAGCAGCCTGACCCTCCCAGTCTGTTGTGGTGTGGAGCAGCCTGACCCTCGCAGTCTGTTGTGGTGTAGCAGCCTGACCCTCCCAGTCTGTAGTGGTGTGGAGCAGCCTGACCCTCCCAGTCTGTAGTGGTGTGGAGCAGCCTGACCCTCCCAGTCTGTAGTGGTGTGGAGCAGCCTGACCCTCCCAGTCTGTAGTGGTGTGGAGCAGCCTGACCCTCCCAGTCTGTAGTGGTGTGGAGCAGCCTGACCCTCCCAGTCTGTAGTGGTGTGGAGCAGCCTGACCCTCCCAGTCTGTAGTGGTGTGGAGCAGCCTGACCCTTCCAGTCTGTAGTGGTGTGGAGCAGCCTGACCCTCCCAGTCTGTAGTGGTGTGGAGCAGCCTGACCCTCCCAGTCTGTTGTGGTGTGGAGCAGCCTGACCCTCCCAGTCTGTTGTGGTGTAGCAGCCTGACCCTCCCAGTCTGTTGTGGTGTAGCAGCCTGACCCTCCCAGTCTGTTGTGGAGCAGCCTGACCCTCCCAGTCTGTAGTGGTGTGGAGCAGCCTGACCCTCCCAGTCTGTAGTGGTGTGGAGCAGCCAGACCCTCCCAGTCTGTAGTGGTGTGGAGCAGCCTGACCCTCCCAGTCTGTTGTGGTGTAGAGCAGCCTGACCCTCCCAGTCTGTTGTGGTGTAGCAGCCTGACCCTCCCAGTCTGTTGTGGTGGAGCAGCCTGACCCTCCCAGTCTGTTGTGGTGGAGCAGCCTGACCCTCCCAGTCTGTTGTGGTGGAGCAGCCTGACCCTCCCAGTCTGTAGTGCTGTACAGCAGCCTGACCCTCCCAGTCTGTTGTGCTGTAGAGCAGCCTGACCCTCCCAGTCTGTTGTGGAGCAGCCTGACCCTCCCAGTCTGTTGTGGTGTAGAGCAGCCTGACCCTCCCAGTCTGTAGTGGATCAGCCTGACCCTCCCAGTCTGTTGTGGTGTAGAGCAGCCTGACCCTCCCAGGCTGTAGTGGTGGAGCAGCCTGACCCTCCCAGTCTGTTGTGGAGCAGCCTGACCCTCCCAGTCTGTAGTGGTGTGGAGCAGCCTGACCCTCCCAGTCTGTAGTGGTGGAGCAGCCTGACCCTCCCAGTCTGTAGTGGTGGAGCAGCCTGACCCTCCCAGTCTGTAGTGCTGTACAGCAGCCTGACCCTCCCAGTCTGTAGTGGTGTGGAGCAGCCTGACCCTCCCAGTCTGTTGTGGAGCAGCCTGACCCTCCCAGTCTGTTGTGGTGTAGAGCAGCCTGACCTTCCCAGTCTGTAGTGGTGGAGCAGCCTGACCCTCCCAGTCTGTAGTGGTGTGGAGCAGCCTGACCCTCCCAGTCTGTTATGGTGGAGCAGCCTGACCCTCCCAGTCTGTAGTGGTTGTGGTGGAGCAGCCTGACCCTCCCAATCTGTTGTGGTGGAGCAGCCTGACCCTCCCAGTCTGTTGTGGTGTAGAGCAGCCTGACCCTCCCAGTCTGTAGTGGTGGAGCAGCCTGACCCTCCCAGTCTGTTGTGGTGGAGCAGCCTGACCCTCCCAGTCTGTTGTGGTGGAGCAGCCTGACCCTCCCAGTCTGTTGTGGTGTAGAGCAGCCTGACCCTCCTTTCACTCTCTGCCGTTCACCCTTTCTCTCTTCTACCTTTCACCCCCTCTCTCCTCTAATCTCCTCCTCCTCTGTCCTCTCCTCTACTCTCCTCCTCCTCTGTCCTCTCCTCTTTCTCTACCTTTCACCCTCTTTCTCTCCTCTACCCTCTACCTTTCACCCTCTCTCTCCTCTACCTTTCACCCTCCCTCTCCTCTCTCCTCTACCTTTCACCCTCTCTCTCCTCTACCCTCTACCTTTCACCCTCTCTCCTCTACCTTTCACCCTCTCTCTCCTCTACCCTCTACCTTTCACCCTCTCTCTCCTCTCTCCTCTACCTTTCACCCTCTCTCTCCTCTACTCTCTACCTTTCACCCCCTCTCTCCTCTACCCTCTACCTTTCACCCTCTCTCTCCTCTACCTTTCACCCTCTCTCTCCTATCTCCTCTGCCTTTCACACTCTCTCCTATACTCTCTACCTTTCACCCTCTCTCTCCTCTCCTTTCACCCTCTCTCTCTCCTCTCTCCTCTACCTCTTTCCTCTCTCCTCTACCTTTCACCCTCTCTCTCCTCTACTCTTTACCTTTCACCCCCTCTCTCCTCTACTCTCTACCTTTCACCCTCTCTCTCCTCTCTCCTCTACCTTTCACCCTCTCTCTCCTCTACCCTCTACCTTTCACCCTCTCTCTCTCCTCTACCCTCTACCTTTCACCCTCTCTCTCTCCTCTACCCTCTACCTTTCACCCTCTCTCTCCTCTCTACCCTCTACCTTTCACCCTCTCTCTCCTCTACTCTCTACCTTTCACCCTCTCTCTACTCTACCCTCTACCTTGCACCCTCTCTCTCCTCTACCCTCTACCTTTCACCCTTTCTCCTCTACCTGTCACCCTCTCTCTCCTCTCTCCTCTGCCTTTCACCCTCTCTCCTCTACCTTTAACCCTCTCTCTCCTCTCTCCTCTGCCTTTCACCCTCTCTCCTATACCCTCTACCTTTCACCCTCTCTCTCCTCTTCTTTCACCCTCTCTCTCTCCTCTCTCTACCTCTTTCCTCTCTCCTCTACCTTTCACCCTCTCTCTCTCCTCTACCCTCTACCTTTCACAATCTCTCTCTCCTCTACCCTCTACCTTTCACCCTCTCTCTCTCCTCTACCCTCTACATTTCACCCTCTCTCTCCTCTACTCTCTACCTTTCACCCTCTCTCTCTCCTCTACCCTCTACCTTTCACCCTCTCTCCTCTACCTTTCACCCTCTCTCTCCTCTCTCCTCTGCCTTTCACCCTCTCTCCTCTACCTTTCACCCTCTCTCTCCTCTCTCCTCTGCCTTTCACCCTCTCTCCTATACTCTCTACCTTTCACCCTCTCTCTCCTCTACCCTCTTCCTTTCACCCTCTCTCTCCTCTCCTTTCACCCTCTCTCTCTCCTCTCTCCTCTACCTCTTTCCTCTCTCCTCTACCTTTCACCCTCTCTCTCTCCTCTACTCTCCTCCTCCTCTGTCCTCTCCTCTCTCCTCTACTCTCCTCCTCTGTCCTCTCCTCCACCTTTCACCCTCCCTCTCTCCTCTACCCTCTACCTTTTACCCTCTCTCTCCTCTACCTTTCACCCTCTCTCTCCTCTACCCTTCACCCTCTCTCTCCTCTACTCTCCTCCTCCTCTGTCCTCTCTCTCTCCTCTACCCTCTACCTTTCACCCTCTCTCCTCTCTCTCCTCTACCTTTCACCCTCTCTCTCTCCTCTACTCTCTACCTTTCACCCTCTCTCTCCTCTACTCTCTACCTTTCACCCTCTCTCTCTCCTCTACTCTCTACCTTTCACCCTCTCTCTCCTCTACCCTCTACCTTTCACCCTCTCTCTCTCCTCTACCCTCTACCTTTCACCCTCTCTCTCTCCTCTACCCTCTACCTTTCACCCTCTCTCTCTCTCTACACTCTACCTTTCACCCTCTCTCTATCCTCTACCCTCTACCTTTCACCCTCTCTCTCTCCTCTACCCTCTACCTTTCACCCTCTCTCTCTCCTCTACCTTTCACCCTCTCTCTCTCCTCTACTCTACCTTTCACCCTCTCTCTCCTCTACCTTTCACCCTCTCTCTCCTCTCTCCTCTACCTTTCACCCTCTCTCTCCTCTCTCCTCTACCTTTCACCCTCTCTCTTCTCTACCTTTCACCCTCTCTCTCCTCTCTCCTCTACCCTTCACCCTCTCTCTCCTCTCTCTGCCTTTCAACTTCTCTCTCCTCTACCTTTCACCCTCACTCTCCTCTACCTTTCACCCCCTCTCCTCTATCCTTCACCCTCTCTCTCCTCTATCCTTCACCCCCTCTCTCCTCTCTCCTCTACCTTTCACCTTCTCTCTCCTTTCTCCTCTACCCTTCACCCCCTCTCTCCTCTCTCCTCTACTCTTCACCCTCTCTCCTCTCTCCTCTAGCCTTCACCCCCTCTCTCCTCCACCCTCCCTCTCCTCTCTCCTCTACCTGTCACCCTCTCTCTCCTCTCTCCTCTGCCTTTCACCCTCTCTCCTCTACCTTTGACCCTCTCTCTCCTCTCTCCTCTGCCTTTCACCCTCTCTCCTATACCCTCTACCTTTCACCCTCTCTCTCCTCTCCTTTCACCCTCTCTCTCTCCTCTCTCTACCTCTTTCCTCTCTCCTCTACCTTTCACCCTCTCTCTCTCCTCTACCCTCTACCTTTCACAATCTCTCTCTCCTCTACCCTCTACCTTTCACCCTCTCTCTCTCCTCTACCCTCTACATTTCACCCTCTCTCTCCTCTACTCTCTACCTTTCACCCTCTCTCTCTCCTCTACCCTCTACCTTTCACCCTCTCTCCTCTACCTTTCACCCTCTCTCTCCTCTCTCCTCTGCCTTTCACCCTCTCTCCTCTACCTTTCACCCTCTCTCTCCTCTCTCCTCTACCTTTCACCCTCTCTCCTATACTCTCTACCTTTCACCCTCTCTCTCCTCTACCCTCTTCCTTTCACCCTCTCTCTCCTCTCCTTTCACCCTCTCTCTCTCCTCTCTCCTCTACCTCTTTCCTCTCTCCTCTACCTTTCACCCTCTCTCTCTCCTCTACTCTCCTCCTCCTCTGTCCTCTCCTCTCTCCTCTACTCTCCTCCTCTGTCCTCTCCTCTACCTTTCACCCTCCCTCTCTCCTCTACCCTCTACCTTTTACCCTCTCTCTCCTCTACCTTTCACCCTCTCTCTCCTCTACCCTTCACCCTCTCTCTCCTCTACTCTCCTCCTCCTCTGTCCTCTCTCTCTCCTCTACCCTCTACCTTTCACCCTCTCTCTCTCCTCTACTCTCTACCTTTCACCCTCTCTCTCCTCTACTCTCTACCTTTCACCCTCTCTCTCTCCTCTACTCTCTACCTTTCACCCTCTCTCTCCTCTACCCTCTACCTTTCACCCTCTCTCTCTCCTCTACACTATAACTTTCACCCTCTCTCTCTCCTCTACCCTATACCTTTCACCCTCTCTCTCTCCTCTACCCTCTACCTTTCACCCTCTCTCTCTCCTCTACCCTCTACCTTTCACCCTCTCTCTCTCCTCTACCCTCTACCTTTCACCCTCTCTCTCTCTCTACACTCTACCTTTCACCCTCTCTCTATCCTCTACCCTCTACCTTTCACCCTCTCTCTCTCCTCTACCCTCTACCTTTCACCCTCTCTCTCTCCTCTACCTTTCACCCTCTCTCTCTCCTCTACTCTACCTTTCACCCTCTCTCTCCTCTACCTTTCACCCTCTCTCTCCTCTCTCCTCTACCTTTCACCCTCTCTCCTCTACCTTTCACCCTCTCTCTTCTCTACCTTTCACCCTCTCTCTCCTCTACCTTTCACCCTCTCTCTCCTCTACCCTTCACCCTCTCTCTCCTCTCTCCTCTACCCTTCACCCTCTCTCTCCTCTACCTTTCACGCTCTCTCTCCTCTCTCTGCCTTTCAACTTCTCTCTCCTCTACCTTTCACCCTCACTCTCCTCTACCTTTCACCCCCTCTCCTCTATCCTTCACCCTCTCTCTCCTCTATCCTTCACCCCCTCTCTCCTCTCTCCTCTACCTTTCACCTTCTCTCTCCTTTCTCCTCTACCCTTCACCCCCTCACCCCCTCTCTCCTCTCTCCTCTACTCTTCACCCTCTCTCCTCTCTCCTCTAGCCTTCACCCCCTCTCTCCTCCACCCTCCCTCTCCTCTCTCCTCTACCTTTCACCCCCTCTCTCCTCTCTCCTCTACCTTTCACCCCCTGGGCTAGCTTGTGGTCATGTAGGAACTTGCTCTGCATTCCCCCAGGTCCTCTCTCCTCCTCTCACAGCGTGTTCTTTTATCCAGTGTGTTTTTACAGCTGTGCAGCGCAGTGCCGTGACCTCTGAGACTAGTGTGACCCCGTCGTGTGTTTGTGTCCTGTCTGTCTCTTAGTGTAAAATCTGTCATATTCATTCAATCTTTTTTCAAGAGAGAGAGCCTGTTTACTGACTGAACTGCATAGACTGGCTACCACGGGGGGTTACAGTGTGTGTTTGTGTACTTGCATACTTGTGTTTGTATCAGACATGTTGCGACTGAGTACAAGAGGAAGTCAGGGAGGGGGAGAGAGGAGGTCAGGGAGGGGAAAGAGAGAGGAGGTCAGGGAGGGGGGAGAGCGGGAGGTCAGGGAGGGGGGAGAGAGGAAGTCAGGGAGGGGGAGAGAGAGGAGGTCAGGGAGGGGGAGAGAGGAGGTCAGGGAGGGGAAAGAGAGAGAGGAGGTCATGGAGGGGGGAGAGAGAGGAGGTCAGGGAGGGGGGAGAGAGAGGAGGTCAGGGAGGGGGAGAGAGGAGGTCAGGGAGGGGGAGAGAGGAGGTCAGGGAGGGGGGAGAGCGGGAGGTCAGGGAGGGGGGAGAGAGGAAGTCAGGGAGGGTGGAGAGAGAGGAGGTCAGGGAGGGGGGAGAGAGGAGGTCAGGGAGGGGGAGAGAGGAGGTCAGGGAGGGGGAGAGAGGAGGTCAGGGAGGGGGGAGAGAAGGAGGTCAGGGAGGGGGGAGAGAAGGAGGTCAGGAAGGGAGAGAGAGGAGGTCAGGGAGGGGGGAGAGAGGGAGGTCAGGGAGGAGGGAGAGAGGAGGTCAGGGAGGGGGGAGAGAAGGAGGTCAGGGAGGAGAGAGGAGGCCAGGGAGGGGGGGAGAGAGGAGGTCAGGGAGGGGGAGAGAGAGGAGGTCAGGGAGAGGGGGAGAGAGAGGAGTTCAGGGAGGGGGGAGAGCGGGGAGAGCGGGAGGTCAGGGAGGGGGGAGAGCGGGAGGTCAGGGAGGAGGGAGAGCGGGAGGTCAGGGAGGGGGGAGAGAGGAGGTCAGGGAGGGGGGAGAGCGGGAGGCAGGTATCCTACCGGTTTAGAGCGTTGTGCCAGTAACCCGAAAAGGTCGCGGATTTGACTCTCCGAGCCAACTCTGAAAAATATGGTGTGTGTCCTTGATTAAGGAGCTTAACATAATTGCTCATGTAAGTTGCTCTGGTTAAGAGTGTCTGATATATGACAGAAATGTCTGTGTAAAATGGAAAGAGAAGATGAGGGCTGTTGACCAGAGCAGTATATCATTCTGTTCAGACCAGAGCAGTATATCATTCTGTTCTATCAGGCTGTTCAGACCAGAGCAGTATATCATTCTGTTCAGACCAGAGCAGTATATCATTCTGTTCAGACCAGAGCAGTATATCATTCTGTTCTATCAGGCTGTTCAGACCAGAGCAGTATATCATTCTGTTCAGACCAGAGCAGTATATCATTCTGTTCAGACCAGGGCAGTATATAATTCTGTTCAGACCAGAGCAGTATATCATTCTGTTCAGACCAGAGCAGTATATCATTCTGTTCAGACCAGAGCAGTATATCATTCTGTTCTATCAGGCTGTTCAGACCAGAGCAGTATATCATTCTGTTCAGACCAGAGCAGTATATCATTCTGTTCAGACCAGAGCAGTATATCATTCTGTTCAGACCAGAGCAGTATATCATTCTGTTCAGACCAGAGCAGTATATCATTCTGTTCTATCAGGCTGTTCAGACCAGAGCAGTATATCATTCTGTTCTATCAGGCTGTTCAGACCAGAGCAGTATATCATTCTGTTCTATCAGGCTGTTCAGACCAGAGCAGTATATCATTCTGTTCAGACCAGAGCAGTATATCATTCTGTTCAGACCAGAGCAGTATATCATTCTGTTCAGACCAGAGCAGTATATCATTCTGTTCTATCAGGCTGTTCAGACCAGAGCAGTATATCATTCTGTTCTATCAGGCTGTTCAGACCAGAGCAGTATATCATTCTGTTCAGACCAGAGCAGTATATCATTCTGTTCAGACCAGAGCAGTATATCATTCTGTTCAGACCAGAGCAGTATATCATTCTGTTCAGACCAGAGCAGTATATCATTCTGTTCAGACCAGAGCAGTATATCATTCTGTTCAGACCAGAGCAGTATATCATTCTGTTCTATCAGGCTGTTCAGACCAGAGCAGTATATCATTCTGTTCAGACCAGAGCAGTATATCATTCTGTTCTATCAGGCTGTTCAGACCAGAGCAGTATATCATTCTGTTCTATCAGGCTGTTCAGACCAGAGCAGTATATCATTCTGTTCTATCAGGCTGTTCAGACCAGAGCAGTATATCATTCTGTTCAGACCAGAGCAGTATATCATTCTGTTCAGACCAGAGCAGTATATCATTCTGTTCAGACCAGAGCAGTATATCATTCTGTTCAGACCAGAGCAGTATATCATTCTGTTCTATCAGGCTGTTCAGACCAGAGCAGTATATCATTCTGTTCAGACCAGAGCAGTATATCATTCTGTTCTATCAGGCTGTTCAGACCAGAGCAGTATATCATTCTGTTCTATCAGGCTGTTCAGACCAGAGCAGTATATCATTCTGTTCTATCAGGCTGTTCAGACCAGAGCAGTATATCATTCTGTTCAGACCAGAGCAGTATATCATTCTGTTCAGACCAGAGCAGTATATCATTCTGTTCAGACCAGAGCAGTATATCATTCTGTTCTATCAGGCTGTTCAGACCAGAGCAGTATATCATTCTGTTCTATCAGGCTGTTCAGACCAGAGCAGTATATCATTCTGTTCAGACCAGAGCAGTATATCATTCTGTTCAGACCAGAGCAGTATATCATTCTGTTCAGACCAGAGCAGTATATCATTCTGTTCAGACCAGAGCAGTATATCATTCTGTTCTATCAGGCTGTTCAGACCAGAGCAGTATATCATTCTGTTCAGACCAGAGCAGTATATCATTCTGTTCTATCAGGCTGTTCAGACCAGAGCAGTATATCATTCTGTTCTATCAGGCTGTTCAGACCAGAGCAGTATATCATTCTGTTCAGACCAGAGCAGTATATAATTTTGTTCTATCAGGCTGTTCAGACCAGAGTATTCATTAGTTTTCTCAGTCTTCCTCGATGATCACAGCTCATATGATCAAAGCCAGACCACCAGACACACCCACCCCACATAGCCCTCTCACCCCTCCTTACCCCCGCCCCCTGCCCCTCACCCCTCCTGTCCCCTTCCCCCTCACCCCTCCTGTCCCCTGCCCTCTCACCCCTCCTTACCCCTGCCCTCTCACCCCTCCTTACCCCCGTCCCCTGCCCTCTCACCCCTCCTGCCCCCTGCCCCCTCACCCCTCATTACCCCCGTCCCCTGTACCCAGTCTCTCACAAGTAGGCTGTCTCTGTCAATGACATGCCTCAACACTCACGCACACACACACACTCTGATCCCCCCTCCAGACCGACGGGTGGGCTGGTGGGAGGGAGGGGAGAGGGGAGTGGCTGGCTGGCTCTGTGCTGCAGCTGGTGTTGCCATGGCAACAGAGGTTTCAGATGTGGGTGGAAGCAGCAGCCATTTGACACGGTCTTCCTCCCCCCCCCCCCCCCCCCCACCCATCACCACTACTGGAGAGAGGAGAAAATATAGAGAGAGAATCTGAGAGAGAAACGGAGAGAAGAGAGAGACTGACACAGACAGAGGTGGACAAAATGGAGAGAGACTGACACAGGGAGGGAGAGAGACTGAGGGGGAGAGAGACTGACTAAATGGAGAGGGAGGGAGGGAACTGAGGGAGAGAGAGACTGACACAGACGGAGAGGGAGGGAGGAAGAGGGAACTGAGGGGGAGAGAGAGACTGACACAGAGAGGGAGACAAAATGGAGAGGAAGGGAACTGAGGGAGAGCGAGAGACTGACACAGACGGAGAGGGAGGGAGGGAGGGGGAGAGAGACTGACACAGACTGAGAGGGAGGGAGGGAGGGGGAGAGAGAGACTGACTGACTGAGAGGGGGGGAGGGAGAGAGAACTGAGGGATAGAGAGAGACTGACACAGACGGAGAGGGAGGGAGGGAGAGGGAACTGAGGGGGAGAGAGAGACTGACACAGAGAGGGAGACACAATGGAGAGGGAGGGAGGGAACTGAGGGAGAGAGAGAGACTGACACAGACGGATGGAGAGGGAACTGAGGGATAGAGAGAGACTGACACAGACGGAGGGAGAGGGAACTGAGGGATAGAGAGAGACTGACACAGACGGAGGGAGAGGGAACTGGGGGAGAGAGAGAGACTGACTAACGGAGAGGGAGGGAACTGAGGGAGAGAGAGATACTGACACACACGCAGGGAGAAAGCGAGGAGAGGAGGGGGGGGGACCGGGGACTGCAGCGCAACTCTTTACCCATAACCCTCTGTGTGAGTTGCAGGGATCTGGGTCATATTAGTGTGACTCATCTTTTCAGCTAAATCATTCATTCAGACCCAGGGAGGGGCTCTGGGGATCTCTGTTTCCCAGGCTGCCTCTCTAACAGAGTGGATTGGAGACCTGCTGGGTGTGTGTGTGAAGACATGATAACTGTTAAAGCCCTCTGGATCGATGATGAATTGATAGATGTTATGGCTCATAGAAATTATACACAAGAGGTCAGGCTGCTCAGCTGATTGGTTGACAGACTTGTCTGTCAATGGAGACATTGTGACTAAACTTAACAGAATATTATATGAGTATTACACTGATAAAGTGGACAAAACCTGTTGATATGGTCATTAATCAATGACTGGAGGTCTGTCCATGATAGAGGGTTGTTCTGCCGCCATCTCAGAAGACCAGGTCCCACAAACCCTAGTTTTGTTGCATCGGGAGCATTGAACAAATACAATGCTCTTTAAAAAAAACACTACTGACTTTCAGCATGTGTATAGGGAAGGGCACTGACTCAGGTGATTGGATAAAAATATGATAGTTGGAGCTGTGTTCAGACTTCAGACCTTTTATGTTATCGATTTAAAAAAAAAAACTAACTTATGACATCACATGGTAGAAGAGTTACTTATCCAATAGAACCTTGCCGAACATATGTAAAAGTGCGGCGTACCTCAGGGCACCTGCCTTGGACCGTTGCAGATGATCGGTGTCCCCCGCCTCGCACTGGACGGTTGAGCTAATGTGATTTGTAAGTAATACGCCTAAATGTAACTGCCCGCACAGAACTTAAAACATGCCAGTCTTTCCTGGTTGATTAACTGCATCAATTGTTTGAGAGAGAAATAGTTGACATTTTTAAATTGTGTAGGTAACTTATATAAAGGCTTGGGCAGCAGGGTAGCCTAGTGGTTAGAGCGTTGGGCAAGTAACTGAAAGGTTGCAAGATCGAATCCCCGAGCTGACAAGGTAAACATCTGTTGTTCTGAACAAGGCTGTTAACCCACTGTTCCTAGGCCATCATTGGAAATAAGAGTTTGTTCCCAACTGACTTGGCTTTTTTTTAAACCTTTATTTAACTAGACATCGGGGGTTTCTTCAGTCCCCAAATCCAGAACGAATTCAAGGCAACATACATTATTTCACGGAACTCCCATCTCAAATGACTAAAGCAGAATTAGCTTAACAGAACACCTCTATTTGACCAAGTTGTTTTAATTTAACCAGGCAAGTCTTTTAAGAACAAATTCATATTTACAATGAAGGACTAGGAACAGTGGGTTAACTGGTCTAGGAACAGTGGGTTAACTGGTCTAGGAACAGTGGGTTAACTGGTCTAGGAACAGTGGGTTAACTGGTCTAGGAACAGTGGGTTTAACTGCCTTGTTCAGGGGCAGAACGACCGATTTTTACCTTGTCAGCTCGAGGGATTCGATCTGGCAACCTTTGTTACTTGCCCAACGCTCCTGGCGGGGGCTACCTGGGCTACCTGCCGCCCCCTAATGTGTAACTGCTCCATAGGGACTCATTCAGAACACGAGGCACTTCCGGATTGGATTTTTCTCAGGCTTTCGCAATATCAGTTCTGTTTTACTCAGACAATGTTTTGGAAACTTTAGAGTGTTTTGTATCCTAAGCTGTCAATTATATGCATATTCTAGCATCTTGTCCTGAGAAATAGCCCGTTTACTTTGGGTATGTTATTTTTCCAAAAATTAAAATAGTGCCCTCTAGTCACAAAAGGTTAATGTGTAGAGTATGTATTTGTGTGTCAGACACCAGCAAGACAAATTGTCCCCATGGGGGGGGGGGGGGGGGCTCCCTCCCCTCCAGGGCCCAGAGGACCTCGGCTGGTAAATATAAGTTAGAGCTCCAACCTCTCCAGGGCCCAGTTTTCCTAAAGTTAATGATCGGATTACGTGTTTAGAAATAGAACGTACGAATCCCTTCGAATGGGGACTCCCCGTTCTATTCAATGTCCTAATCCTGTTGGCGAACTCCAGATTGTTTTTCTGAGAAACACTGGGCCCCTGAAGCCATGTTTTAGAGGGAGGAGCTGTGTAAACGCACCAATCACAATGTGTTGTAGTTGAACAGGAAGTGGTCCAGTTAAAAAAACAGAGAGAACAGACAGGCAGTAGTGTTCAAAATCCCCGTTTTTTAATTGGTTGTTGGCATCCAGGTGAACCAATGGCACAACAGATTAATCACCAAAAAAAATCAAACAGAAAAGGAAAGTTCCAGTTTCTCAAAGTAAAAAAAGGTTTGGAATATTTGTATATAGTTACATTTAGTAAATTACCCAGAAACACTGAGTCAGACACAGGCATTATCAGAACTACAATGGCGGTCTAACCTCTCACCTGTGTGAACCAACAGTCACACACACACACACACACACACCTTTCCATCCATCCACTACACCACATCGTTGACCGCTGGCTAGATCACAGTGGGTCACATTTACATGAGAATTATGAGATTAAGCACCAGATTCCAGTTGTGAGGAGGAGTGTGAGACCAGGAAGTCATGTGAGAGACGGTGTTTGTATCAATACCAACAGATCATTCTCCATGATAATGGCTGTGCCTTAGAGAGAAAATTAAAGAAATTATTCCAGTCAGAGGTTAACGTCCCACCAGATCAGAGCTCTGGACAGCTGTAGGGACACACACACACACTTCCTTCACGAAAACAACATCTCCAGCTAGAGGATGACATCATTTCCTCTAGGTTACATTGGAACGTTTCCTGTGATACAATATTAATGAGATGAGGGACTAAACCCATTCCAGAACACCGTGAGAATCCACTTCCAGTTTTTACACAACGCTCAGAGACCAGCCTCTATTTCCAGACAGAACCCGGTTCCAGACAGAACCCGGTTCTATTTACGATTCAAAACCATCACTGCTTTTAGACATTTAAAATAAAAAGGTCATTTCAGAATAAACCGACACATGCAGCGTTTACCGTGAACATTGCATTGTGGGATTGAATCCTGGCCAAAAATCAGGTCCTACATGATAAATACTGTCTGACCACCATGTGTTGTTGAATACAGAGATCACAGGGACAGACACCTGGATACAAATAGAGAAATAGATATAGAGAGAGTTCAGTTGAAGAAGGGTTTAGTTGAGGGGGGGGGGGGGGTTTAACAAAGCTCTGCTCTGTGGGGGTGGGGGGGGGGGGGGGGGGGGGTGTGGTCAGCTGTTTGAGAGTGGGCCAATCATACATCTAGGACTGAGTGACACATCGAGCCACGTTGCTATTGGACGGGGGGGAATAGTGCACAGCCCCACTAACTTTGGCAACAAATACAGGTGGGTACTGCAGAATGGAACTGTGAGAGAGAAAGGCAGAGAGAGAAAAGAGGAGGGAAAGGCAGAGAGAGAAAAGAGGAGGGAAAGGCAGAGAGAGAAAAGAGGAGGGAAAGGCAGAGAGAGAAAAGAGGAGGGAAAGGCAGAGAGAGAAAAGAGGAGGGAAAGGCAGAGAGAAAAGAGGAGGGAAAGGCAGAGAGAAAAGAGGAGGGAAAGGCAGAGAGAAAAGAGGAGGGAAAGGCAGAGAGAAAAGAGGAGGGAAAGGCAGAGAGAAAAGAGGAGGGAAAGGCAGAGAGAGAAAAGAGGAGGGAAAGGCAGAGAGAAAAGAGGGAAAGGCAGAGAGAAAAGAGGAGGGAAAGGCAGAGAGAGAAAAGAGGGAAAGGCAGAGCGAGAAAAGGAGGTGAAGAAAGCCTTTACATTAGGACATAACCTCCCCCAGCTCTCTTTCTCTCCCTCCTTTGTCAAGTTCACACAAAAAAAAAGGTCCTGTTCAGAGCGGTGGAACGTCACATAGAAACGTATGATGTAGATTAGATGAGACGGGATTCATTATCAGGTGAAAACAGATAATGGGGTCAGCTCTAGGTCCTACATTACCCCCCCCCCTCCCCCCCATCTACGATATCGTGAACATTTCACCCCACTGAACACAGCCCTGGTCTGGGAGGCGTTAGGACAGAGTTGAGAGAAGGATGGAGGGATAGAGGGAGGAGTTATGGGATGCTGCTGCTTCGTTGTCGTAGTAACGGGGTCTCGGGAAGGGGGTCAGTACTCCCAGAGCGTGGCGGTCTCCAGGTCGTCGGCGTTGGCCTTCAAGACGCCGGCGTGGTCGCCGTGGAGATACTTCCCGTCGGCGACGGAGCGGATAGCGACCTTGTTGTAGTCGCAGAACTCTAACAGGAAGTCGACGGGGTTGTCACTGCTGCTCACCACCGACGCCTCGCTGCCCACCATCCAGAACTTCCCCGTCGAGTCTGAGGAGAGGGGGGGGGGGGGCGTTTACAACAGGTTCAACCATGATGATATGTCCAAAATACAAATTTAGTCAAATAAACATTCTAAATTTCAGCAGGTGGTTTCCTGGAAACAGATTATGAATAGTCTATAAGTAGGAGGGGAATGGGATTAAGAAGCATGTTCAGTGGAGGTGTTTTATAATCCAGGACGAGTCTTAATCTGTGTCCTGGAAACATGATTTATAACCCAGGACGAGTCTTAATCTGTGTCCTGGAAACATGATTTATAATCCAGGACGAGTCTTAATCTGTGTCCTGGAAACATGATTTATAATCCAGGACGAGTCTTAATCTGTGTCCTGGAAACATGATTTATAACCCAGGACTAGTCTTAATCTGTGTCCTGGAAACATGATTTATAACCCAGGACTAGTCTTAATCTGTGTCCTGGAAACATGATTTATAATCCAGGACTAGTCTTAATCTGTGTCCTGGAAACATGATTTATAACCCAGGACTAGCCTTAATCTGTGTCCTGGAAACATGATTTATAACCCAGGACGAGTCTTAATCTGTGTCCTGGAAACATGATTTATAACCCAGGACTAGTCTTAATCTGCTCATTGTCATGAGGCTCCTCTAGTTCATCTGAAAGGGCAGGCTAACTGCTCGTTGTCATGAGGAGGCTCCTCTAGTTCATCTGAGCTGTCAGACTCTACACCGTCCCCTGGAAAGGGCAGGCTAACTGCTCGTTGTCATGAGGAGGCTCCTCTAGTTAATCTGAAAGGGCAGGCTAACTGCTCGTTGTCATGAGGAGGCTCCTCTAGTTCATCTGAGCCGTCAGACTCTACACCGTCCTCTGGAAAGGGCAGGCTAACTGCTCGTTGTCATGAGGAGGCTCCTCTAGTTCATCTGAAAGGGCAGGCTAACTGCTCGTTGTCATGAGGAGACTCCTCTAGTTCATCTGAGCTGTCAGACTCTACACCGTCCCCTGGAAAGGGCAGGCTAACTGCTCGTTGTCATGAGGAGGCTCCTCTAGTTCATCTGAAAGGGCAGGCTAACTGCTCGTTGTCATGAGGAGGCTCCTCTAGTTCATCTGTCAGACTCTACACCGTCCCCTGGAAAGGGCAGGCTAACTGCTCGTTGTCATGAGGAGGCTCCTCTAGTTCATCTGAAAGGGCAGGCTAACTGCTCGTTGTCATGAGGAGGCTCCTCTAGTTCATCTGAGCTGTCAGACTCTACACCGTCCCCTGGAAAGGGCAGGTTAACTGTTCGTTGTCATAAGGAGGCTCCTCTAGTTCATCTGAGCTGTCAGACTCTACACCTTCCCCTGGAAAGGGCAGGCTAACTGCTCGTTGTCATGAGGAGACTCCTCTAGTTCATCTGAAAGGGCAGGCTAACTGCTCGTTGTCATGAGGAGACTCCTCTAGTTCATCTGAAAGGGCAGGCTAACTGCTCGTTGTCATGAGGAGGCTCCTCTAGTTCATCTGTCAGACTCTACACCTTCCCCTGGAAAGGGCAGGCTAACTGCTCGTTGTCATGAGGAGACTCCTCTAGTTCATCTGAAAGGGCAGGCTAACTGCTCGTTGTCATGAGGAGACTCCTCTAGTTCATCTGAAAGGGCAGGCTAACTGCTCGTTGTCATGAGGAGACTCCTCTAGTTCATCTGAAAGGGCAGGCTAACTGCTCGTTGTCATGAGGAGACTCCTCTAGTTCATCTGAAAGGGCAGGCTAACTGCTCGTTGTCATGAGGAGGCTCCTCTAGTTCATCTGAAAGGGCAGGCTAACTGCTCGTTGTCATGAGGAGGCTCCTCTAGTTCATCTGTCAGACTCTACACCGTCCCCTGGAAAGGGCAGGCTAACTGCTCGTTGTCATGAGGAGGCTCCTCTAGTTCATCTGAAAGGGCAGGCTAACTGCTCGTTGTCATGAGGAGGCTCCTCTAGTTCATCTGAAAGGGCAGGCTAACTACTCGTCCTAACATACAATCCCATTATTTTGTCTGTTAGTCCGCCCAGCTAAATCCTACAGACATTAGTTTGGGAAGCCAATGGAAATCTTCAGGTCTCAGGCAAAGCCTGTGTGTGTCCATGTATGTCTGTACTGACCCTGTAGGGCCCCCTCTCTGAAGGTCAGGGGAAAGTAGTCTGTGTGTGTGTGTGTGTGTGTGTGTGTGTGTGTGTGTGTGTGTGTGTGTGTGTGTGTACTAACCCTGTAAACTGTACGCCCCCTCTCTGAAGGTCAGGGTAAAGTAGTGTGTGTGTGTGTGTGTGTGTGTGTGTACTAACCCTGTAAACTGTACGTCCCCTCTCTGAAGGTCAGGATAAAGTAGTGTGTGTGTGTGTGTGTGTGTGTGTGTGTGTGTACACTAACCCTGTAAACTGTACGTTCCCTCTCTGAAGGTCAGGGTAAAGTAGTCGTACGAGGAACGGTTGGAGTCCAGGGTTCCTGTGACCTTACGACACCCGATGAAACCGTGTTCCCCACGGAGGACGATGATTGGACGGTTAATCAGCTTCATCAGGAACTCCTCCGACTCACCTGGAGGGACAAACACCCATATTACCCATGTCGTCAAAGAATGACTTTAAAAAAAAATTATTATAAGGCTAAGGTTACACTCCCCTAGCCCGCTGGGGACATCCCAAAACCCCTAGCCTGCTGGGGACGCTCCCCTAACCTGGGGACGCTCCCCTAACCTGGGGACGCTCCCCTAACCTGGGGACGCTCCCCTAACCTGGGGACGCTCCCCTAACCTGGGGACGCTCCCCTAACCTGGGGACGCTCCCCTAACCTGGGGACGCTCCCCTAACCTGGGGACGCTCCCCTAACCTGGGGACGCTCCCCTAACCTGGGGACGCTCCCCTAACCTGGGGACGCTCCCCTAACCTGGGGACGCTCCCCTAACCTGGGGACGCTCCCCTAACCTGGGGACGCTCCCCTAACCTGGGGACGCTCCCCTAACCTGGGGACACTCCCCTAACCTGGGGACACTCCCCTAACCTGGGGACACTCCCCTAACCTGGGGACACTCCCCTAACCTGGGGACACTCCCCTAACCTGGGGACACTCCCCTAACCTGGGGACACTCCCCTAACCTGGGGACACTCCCCTAACCTGGGGACACTCCCCTAACCTGGGGACACTCCCCTAACCTGGGGACACTCCCCTAACCTGGGGACACTCCCCTAACCTGGGGACACTCCCCTAACCTGGGGACACTCCCCTAACCTGGGGACACTCCCCTAACCTGGAGACACTCCCCTAACCTGGAGACACTCCCCTAACCTGGAGACACTCCCCTAACCTGGAGACACTCCCCTAACCTGGAGACACTCCCCTAACCTGGAGACACTCCCCTAACCTGGAGACACTCCCCTAACCTGGGGACACTCCCCTAACCTGGGGACACTCCCCTAACCTGGGGACACTCCCCTAACCTGGGGACACTCCCCTAACCTGGAGACACTCCCCTAACCTGGAGACACTCCCCTAACCTGGAGACACTCCCCTAACCTGGAGACACTCCCCTAACCTGGAGACACTCCCCTAACCTGGAGACACTCCCCTAACCTGGAGACACTCCCCTAACCTGGAGACACTCCCCTAACCTGGAGACACTCCCCTAACCTGGAGACACTCCCCTAACCTGGAGACACTCCCCTAACCTGGAGACACTCCCCTAACCTGGGGACACTCCCCTAACCTGGGGGACGCTCTGCTTCTGCCCTCTTCAACACCTTATATGGAATGGTCTTGCTAAACACGGATGTTCAAATGAGTGTTTTCTATTTGGGAGGCTCCACCTGTTGTAAAGGGCAAGAGAACCTTCCAGAAAGGACCAATTCAAAGAAAAGAGTTGTAATGAAACCAGACCTATTGTGCACCACGGCACAGAAGCCACATGTATGAACAGGGAGAGACTAGCAGTTGGTATGACCCTTGAACCAAGTCATCTGGAACAGGGAGGGACTAGGAGTTGGTATGACCCGTGAACCAAGTCATCTGGAACAGGGATAGACTAGGAGTTGGTATGACCCGTGAACCAAGTCATCTGGAACAGGGAGAGACTAGCAGTTGGTATGACCCGTGAACCAAGTCATCTGGAACAGGGAGAGACTAGGAGTTGGTATGACCCGTGAACCAAGTCATCTGGAACAGGGAGAGACTAGGAGTTGGTGTGACCCTTGAACCAAGTCATCTGGAACAGGGAGAGACTAGCAGTTGGTATGACCCGTGAACCAAGTCATCTGGAACAGGGAGAGACTAGCAGTTGGTATGACCCGTGAACCAAGTCATCTGGAACAGGGAGAGACTAGCAGCTGGTATGACCCTTGAACCAAGTCATCTGGAACAGGGAGAGACTAGCAGTTGGTATGACCCTTGAACCAAGTCATCTGGAACAGGGAGAGACTAGGAGTTGGTATGACCCGTGAACCAAGTCATCTGGAACAGGGAGAGACTAGGAGTTGGTATGACCCGTGAACCAAGTCATCTGGAACAGGGAGAGACTGACTAGGAGTTGGTATGACCCGTGAACCAAGTCATCTACAACAGGGAGAGACTAGCAGTTGGTATGACCCTTGAACCAAGTCATCTGGAACAGGGAGAGACTAGCAGTTGGTATGACCCTTGAACCAAGTCATCTGGAACAGGGAGAGACTAGCAGTTGGTATGACCCTTGAACCAAGTCATCTGGAACAGGGAGCGTGACTAGGAGTTGGTATGACCCTTGAACCAAGTCATCTGGAACAGGGAGCGTGACTAGGAGTTGGTATGACCCTTGAACCAAGTCATCTGGAACAGGGAGCGTGACTAGGAGTTGGTATGACCCTTGAACCAAGTCATCTGGAACAGGGATAGACTAGGAGTTGGTATGACCCTTGAACCAAGTCATCTGGAACAGGGAGAGACTAGGAGTTGGTATGACCCGTGAACCAAGTCATCTGGAACAGGGACTGACTAGGAGTTGGTATGACCCTTGAACCAAGTCATCTGCATATGGAACAGGGAGAGACTAGCAGTTGGTATGACCCTTGAACCAAGTCATCTGGAACAGGGAGAGACTAGCAGTTGGTATGACCCGTGAACCAAGTCATCTGGAACAGGGAGAGACTAGGAGTTGGTATGACCCGTGAACCAAGTCATCTGGAACAGGGAGAGACTAGGAGTTGGTGTGACCCTTGAACCAAGTCATCTGGAACAGGGAGAGACTAGCAGTTGGTATGACCCGTGAACCAAGTCATCTGGAACAGGGAGAGACTAGCAGTTGGTATGACCCGTGAACCAAGTCATCTGGAACAGGGAGAGACTAGCAGCTGGTATGACCCTTGAACCAAGTCATCTGGAACAGGGAGAGACTAGCAGTTGGTATGACCCTTGAACCAAGTCATCTGGAACAGGGAGAGACTAGGAGTTGGTATGACCCGTGAACCAAGTCATCTGGAACAGGGAGAGACTAGGAGTTGGTATGACCCGTGAACCAAGTCATCTGGAACAGGGAGAGACTGACTAGGAGTTGGTATGACCCGTGAACCAAGTCATCTACAACAGGGAGAGACTAGCAGTTGGTATGACCCTTGAACCAAGTCATCTGGAACAGGGAGAGACTAGCAGTTGGTATGACCCTTGAACCAAGTCATCTGGAACAGGGAGAGACTAGCAGTTGGTATGACCCTTGAACCAAGTCATCTGGAACAGGGAGCGTGACTAGGAGTTGGTATGACCCTTGAACCAAGTCATCTGGAACAGGGAGCGTGACTAGGAGTTGGTATGACCCTTGAACCAAGTCATCTGGAACAGGGAGCGTGACTAGGAGTTGGTATGACCCTTGAACCAAGTCATCTGGAACAGGGATAGACTAGGAGTTGGTATGACCCTTGAACCAAGTCATCTGGAACAGGGAGAGACTAGGAGTTGGTATGACCCGTGAACCAAGTCATCTGGAACAGGGACTGACTAGGAGTTGGTATGACCCTTGAACCAAGTCATCTGCATATGGAACAGGGAGAGACTAGCAGTTGGTATGACCCTTGAACCAAGTCATCTGGAACAGGGAGAGACTAGGAGTTGGTATGACCCTTGAACCAAGTCATCTGGAACAGGGAGAGACTAGGAGTTGGTATGACCCTTGAACCAAGTCATCTGGAACAGGGAGAGACTAGGAGTTGGTATGACCCTTGAACCAAGTCATCTGCATACTGAACACCCTGTTGGGTTGCTCTTTACTACCCAAAGGCAGAGCTGTTTTCACACTGACCGGCAACATCGACGGTAGCGGCTAGCTGGCCGTTCTTCTTGGCTGCGACGTATTTCCCGTTGGCGGCACGGAGAGTCAGCTTCTTACCACAGTACTCCATGTCAAAGTAACAGTTGGCAGTCCTACACACACACACACACACACACACACACACACACACAAATATAATTCTCAACAGGATAGAACATTGTAATAACATTTATTACTGGAGCCACCCCTTCATGGAGCAATGAAGCTGACGACACGCCGCAGCTAGCCGACGGCTAACAGCCGACACGCCGCAGCTAGCCGACGGCTAACAGCCGACACGCCGCAGCTAGCCGACGGCTAACAGCCGACACGCCGCAGCTAGCCGACGGCTAACAGCCGACACGCCGCAGCTAGCCGACGGCTAACAGTCGATAGCTGCAGTATAACATTTTATTTACAGAAATGGCACCTTTCTTTGCTAGCTACCGTAACTCAGGTGGCTTCAATCATGCTTGTGTGTGTGTGTGTGTGTGTGGTGTACAACCGAGCACTCTGCCAAAACACAATATTCACTTCACGACCCACAACCCCCCCTGTGGGCGACAGAGCACTCGAGAAACTTGACAGCAGCAGTCAAAACCTTTAAAACACGATGCATAACCTGAGGAAGTCTGCTGGGATCACAGTCCGATCAGCAACACAATCACTGCCACTCAGCATTCACATAGAGGTGGTGTGTGTGTGTGTGTGTGTGTGTGTGCACATACATGCTTAACTATACTTGTGGGGACCTGAAGAACAGTAAACAAACAAAAATCTGACTAACTGGGGACATTTTGTTAGTCCCCACAAGGTCAAAAATTCTAAGGGGGTTTTAGGGTTGAATTAATGTTACGGTTGAGGGTAGAATTAATGCTAGATTTACGATAAGGTTTAGGAGTTACGGTTGAGGTTATGTTTTCGGGTTAGGGTAAAACTACAGGTTAGGGGTTAGGGTAAAACTACAGGTTAGGGTAAAACTACGGGTTAGGGGTTAGGGTAAAACTACGGGTTAGGGTAAAACTACGGGTTAGGGGTTAGGGTAAAACTACGGGTTAGGGGTTAGGGTAAAACTACAGGTTAGGGGTTAGGGTAAAACTACAGGTTAGGGGTTAGGGTAAAACTACGGGTTAGGGTAAAACTACGGGTTAGGGGTTAGGGTAAAACTACGGGTTAGGGGTTAGGGTAAAACTACGGGTTAGGGTTTAGGGTAAAACTACAGGTTACGGGTTAGGGTAAAACTACGGGTTAGGGTAAAACTACGGGTTAGGGTAAAACTACGGGTTAGGGTAAAACTACGGGTTAGGGTAAAACTACGGGTTAGGGTAAAACTACGGGTTAGGGTAAAACTACGGGTTAGGGTAAAACTACAGGTTAGGGTAAAACTACAGGTTAGGGGTTAGGGTAAAACTACGGGTTAGGGGTTAGGGTAAAACTACGGGTTAGGGTTTAGGTTAGGGTATAACTACAGGTTAGGGGTTAGGGTAAAACTACAGGTTAGGGGTTAGGGTAAAACTACGGGTTAGGGGTTAGGGTAAAACTACAGGTTAGGGTTAAGGTAAAACTACAGGTTAGGGGTTAGGGTTAAACTACAGGTTAGGGTTAAGGTTAGGGTAAAACTGTAATCCTCCAGAAGAGGTGAGGGGGTCTGTGTGTGTGTGTGTGTGTGTGTGTGTTATTACTTAGTAGAGGCGGTACACTGTAGTCCTCCAGAAGAGGTGTGTGTGTGTGTGTGTGTGTGTGTGTTATTACTTAGTGGAGGCGGTACACTGTAGTCCTCCAGAAGGTGTGTGTGTGTGTGTGTTATTACTTAGTGGAGGCGGTACACTGTAGTCCTCCAGAAGAGGTGTGTGTGTGTGTGTGTTATTACTTAGTGGAGGCGGTACACTGTAATCCTCCAGAAGAGGTGTGTGTGTGTGTGTGTGTGTGTGTGTGTGTTATTACTTAGTGGAGGCGGTACACTGTAGTCCTCCAGAAGAGGTGTGTGTGTGTGTGTGTGTGTGTGTTATTACTTAGTGGAGGCGGTACACTGTAGTCCTCCAGAAGAGGTGTGTGTGTGTGTGTGTGTTATTACTTAGTAGAGGCGGTACACTGTAATCCTCCAGAAGAGGTGTGTGTGTGTGTGTGTGTGTGTTATTACTTAGTAGAGGCGGTACACTGTAGTCCTCCAGAAGAGGTGAGGGTCCAGTACTTCCCGGCGGCGGTCCGGAAGGCACACTTCCTGTTCTCACGACTCATCTCCACCTGGAACACTTCCTGGTCTCCCTCCTCGTCCTGATTGGCTGACAGGTCCATGCCTGGGCGGGGAAAAGAGGAGAGCAGGGTTAGAGACTGACAGAGGGTCAGGAACGAGCAGAAAGAAACGCACTAAATAAACTTCAGTTAGTGCTAAATACGGCTGCTAGAATCCTGACTAGAACCAAAAAATGTGATCATATTACTCCAGTGCCTCTCTACACTGGCTTCCTGTCAAAGCAAGGGCTGATTTCAAGGTTTTACTGCTAACCTACAAAGCATTACATGGGCTTGCTCCTATCTATCTCTGTGATTTGGTCCTGCCGTACATACCTACACGTACGCTACGGTCACAAGACGCAGGCCTCCTAATTGTCCCTAGAATTTTTAAGCAAACAGCTGGAGGCAGGGCTTTCTCCTATAGAGCTCCATTTTTATGGAACGGTCTGCCTACCCATGTCAGAGACGCAAACTCGGTCTCAACCTTTAAGTCTCTACTGAAGACTCATCTCTTCAGTGGGTCATATGATTGAGTGTAGTCTGGCCCAGGAGTGGGAGGGTGAACGGAAAGGCTCTGGAGCAACGAACCACCCTTGCTGTCTCTGCCTTGCCGGTTCCCCTCTTTCCACTGGGATTCTCTGCCTCTAACCCTATTACAGGGGCTGAGTCACTGGCTTTACTGGGGCTCTCTCATGCCGTCCCTGGAGGGGGTGCGTCACCTGAGTGGGTTGAGTCACTGATGTGGTCATCCTGTCTGGGTTGGCGCCCCCCCCCCCCCCCCTTAAGTTGTGCCGTGGCGGAGGTCTTTGTGGGCTATACTCAGCCTTGTCTCAGGATGGTATGTTGGTGGTTGAAGATATCCCTCTAGTGGTGTGGGGGCTGTGCTTTGGCAAAGTGGGTGGGGTTATATCCTTCCTGTTTGGCCCTGTCCGGGGGTGTCCTCGGAGTGGGCCACAGTGTCTCCTGACCCCTCCTGTCTCAGCCTCCAGTATTTATGCTGCAGTAGTTTATGTGTCGGGGGGCTAGGGTCAGTTTGTTATATCTGGAGTACTTCTCCTGTCCTATTCGGTGTCCTGTGTGAATCTAAGTGTGCGTTCTCTAATTCTCTCCTTCTCTCTTTCTCTCTCTCGGAGGACCTGAGCCCTAGGACCATGCCCCAGGACTACCTGACATGATGACTCCTCCTTGCTGTCCCCAGTCCACCTGGCTGTGCTGCTGCTCCAGTTTCAACTGTTCTGCCTTATTATTATTCAACCATGCTGATCATTTATGAACATTTGAACATCTTGGCCATGTTCTGTTATAATCTCCACCCGGCACAGCCAGAAGAGGACTGGCCACCCCACATATGCTCTCTCTAATTCTCTCTTTCTTTCTCTCTCTCGGAGGACCTGAGCCCTAGGACCATGCCCCAGGAATACCTGACATGATGACTCTTTGCTGTCCCCAGTCCACCTGACTGTGCTGCTGCTCCAGTTTCAACTATTCTGCCTTATTATTATTCGACCATGCTGGTCATTTATGAACATTTGAACATCTTGACCATGTTTTGTTATAATCTCCACCCGGCACAGCCAGAAGAGGACTGGCCACCCCACATAGCCTGGTTCCTCTCTAGGTTTCTTCCTAGGTTTTGGCCTTTCTAGGGAGTTTTTCCTAGCCACCGTGCTTCTTCACCTGCATTGCTTGCTGTTTGGGGTTTTAGGCTGGGTTTCTGTACAGCACTTTGAGATATCAGCTGATGTACGAAGGGCTATATAAAATAAATTTGATTGATTGATTGACTACAGATTTGAACAAAACATTAAAAACACCTCCCTGATATTGAGTTGCAGCCCCCTTTGGCCCTCAGAACTGCCCTAATTAGTCGGGGCATGAACTCTACAAGGTGTCAAACTCCCCACACGTCGACTCCGACGCGGCCCCACACGTCGACTCCGACGCGCCCCACACGTCGACTCCGACGCGCCCCACACGTCGACTCCGACGCGCCCCACACGTCGACTCCGACGCCTCCCCACACGTCGACTCCGACGCCTCCCCACACGTCGACTCCGACGCCTCCCACACATCGACTCCCCACACGTCGACTCCGACGCCTCCCACACGTCGACTCCGACGCGCCCCACACGTCGACTCCGACGCGCCCCACACGTCGACTCCGACGCGCCCCACACGTCGACTCCGACGCGCCCCACACGTCGACTCCGACGCGCCCCACACGTCGACTCCGACGCGCCCCACACGTCGACTCCGACGCCTCCCACACGTCGACTCCGACGCCTCCCACACGTCGACTCCGACACGCCCCACACGTCGACTCCGACACGCCCCACACGTCGACTCCCCACACGTCGACTCCGACGCCTCCCCACACGTCGACTCCGACGCGCCCCACACGTCGACTCCGACGCCTCCCACACGTCGACTCCCCACACGTCGACTCCGACGCCTCCCCACACGTCGACTCCGACGCGCCCCACACGTCGACTCCGACGCCTCCCACACGTCGACTCCCCACACGTCGACTCCGACGCGGCCCCACACGTCGACTCCGACGCGGCCCCACACGTCGACTCCGACGCCTCCCCACACGTCGACTCCGACGCGGCCCCACACGTAGACTCCGACGCGGCCCCACACGTAGACTCCGACGCGGCCCCACACGTAGACTCCGACGCGGCCCCACACGTAGACTCCGACGCCTCCCCACACGTCGACTCCGACGCCTCCCCACACGTCGACTCCGACGCCCCCCACACGTCGACTCCGACGCCTCCCCACACGTCGACTCCGACGCCTCCCCACACGTCGACTCCGACGCCTCCCCACACGTCGACTCCGACGCCTCCCCACACGTCGACTCCGACGCGCCCCACACGTAGACTCCGACGCCTCCCCACACGTCGACTCCGACGCGCCCCACACGTCGACTCCGACGCCCCCCCACACGTCGACTCCGACGCCCCCCCACACGTTCTGTCTGGATGTCCTTTGAGTGGTGGATCATTCTTGATTCACACTGGAAACTTGAGCGTGAAAAACCCCAGGAGCTTCGTAGTTCTTGACACCAACCAGTGCGCCTGACACCTACTACCATCCCCCGTTCAAATACACAAACCTTTTGTCTGGCCCATTCACCCTCTGAATGGCAGACACACACCTAAACACACACACAATCCATGTCAATTGTCTCGAGGCTTAAACATTCTTCTTTAACCCGTCTCCTCCCCTTCATCTACATGTCTCCTCCCCTTCATCTACATGTCTCCTCCCCTTCATCTACATGTCTCCTCCCCTTCATCTACATGTCTCCTCCCCTTCATCTACATGTCTCCTCCCCTTCATCTACACTGGTTGAAGTGGATTTAACCAAGTGACATCAATGGATCATAGCTTTCACCTGTAATCACCTAGTCAGTCTGTCATGCAAAGAGCAGCGTCACACTACAGCCCGCCACGCTACAGCCCGCCACGCTACAGCCACAGCCCGCCACGCTACAGCCCGCCACAAGCAGCGTCACACTACAGCCCGTCACAAGCAGCGTCACACTACAGCCTGCCACACTACAGCCTGCCACACTACAGCCCGCCACACTACAGCCCGCCACACTACAGCCCGCCAGTCACATACTGTCTGGTCAGGATCAGCAACAGAGAGTTAGGATTAGAGTAGGTCCTACAGCTGTGCATACACACATCTAAACACACAGCTGCCAGGCTACAGCCAGACCCCTGCCACAGCTCCAGGGTTTAATCCCCCATGGAATTATGGGTGATAAAGCAGTTAGGAGGACACAGCCAGAGGAATGAAAGACAGAAACAGAGCCCCGTCCGAGCGGCAGAGAGCCCCGTCCGAGCGGCAGAGAGCCCCGTCCGAGCGGCAGAGAGCCCCGTCCGAGCGGCAGAGAGCCCCGTCCGAGCGGCAGAGCAGCGGCAGAGATGTTCAATGTTTACAGAGAGACACCAGGGACGGTGAAGACATGTTGAAACTTCCATGTTCCGTTTCAGAACCTCTCTCTCCCGTTGAGGGACTCCTGAAAAACGTTACCGCTACCCTCCAGGACACACACCAAGATGAGAACCACATGGTCATAATTGACTGACTGGAGCAGAGACCGCAAGGATGGGGAGGGTTTAACACAGATCTGAGGGGGTTTAGAGGGGGTTGGTTGTCTATTGTGGCAGGACAGATCTGAGGGGGTTGGTTGTCTATTGTAACAGGGTAGACAGGACAGATCTGAGGGGGTTTTAGAGGGGGTTGGTTGTCTATTGTGGCAGGACAGATCTGAGGGGGTTTAGAGAGGGTTGGTTGTCTATTGTAACAGGGTAGACAGGACAGATCTGAGGGGGTTTAGAGGGGGTTGGTTGTCTATTGTGACAGGACAGATCTGAGGGGGTTTAGAGAGGGTTGGTTGTCTATTGTGACAGGACAGATCTGAGGGGGTTTTAGAGAGGGTTGGTTGTCTATTGTGACAGGACAGATCTGAGGGGGTTTAGAGGGGGTTGGTTGTCTATTGTGACAGGACAGATCTGAGGGGGTTTAGAGGGGGTTGGTTGTCTATTGTGACAGGACAGATCTGAGGGGGTTTAGAGAGGGTTGGTTGTCTATTGTAACAGGGTAGACAGGACAGATCTGAGGGGGTTTAGAGAGGGTTGGTTGTCTATTGTAACAGGGTAGACAGGACAGATCTGAGGGGGTTTAGAGGGGGTTGGTTGTCTATTGTGACAGGACAGATCTGAGGGGGTTTAGAGGGGGTTGGTTGTCTATTGTGACAGGACAGATCTGAGGGGGTTTAGAGGGGGTTGGTTGTCTATTGTGACAGGACAGATCTGAGGGGGTTTAGAGGGGGTTGGTTGTCTATTGTGACAGGACAGATCTGAGGGGGTTTAGAGGGGGTTGGTTGTCTATTGTGACAGGACAGATCTGAGGGGGTTTAGAGAGGGTTGGTTGTCTATTGTAACAGGGTAGACAGGACAGATCTGAGGGGGTTTAGAGGGGGTTGGTTGTCTATTGTGACAGGACAGATCTGAGGGGGTTTAGAGGGGGTTGGTTGTCTATTGTGACAGGACAAATCTGAGGGGGTTTTAGAGAGGTTTGGAAGACAGGAAGGGAAATACTATTCTTTGGAATGTTCCACGGGGAGAAAACACACCAGCTACTTTTCATAGGAGCTACTTTACATCCACTAGAGACTTTACATCTAGTGAAAGGTTCTCTTCTGATGAATACCATTTGCATCTGGGAATTTTCAGAACCGCAAGAGAGAACTAGAACGACAACATTTATAATGAGGACTTCCCAAGGAAGGAAGGGTAGAGTTTATTCCTGGTAACTAAAGTCACAATCACAAAGATGGTATGACAAAGAGCATTTATAGAATGATCTACTGCCCCACCGACGGGGCCTCCCCGGCCCAGGGGTCCACCCCACCGACGGGGTCTCCGGCCCAGGGGTCTACCCTACCGACGGGGCTTCCAGCCCAGGGGTCTACCCTACCGACGGGGCCTCCAGCCGTGATGTGGGTGTCGTCCTATATTTTTAATCCCAGGCCCCGTCCCTACAGGTCTTTAGGCCCGTCATTGTTAATAAGAATTTGTTCTTAACCGACTTGCCAAGTTAAATAAAGTTTTAAAAAATATATATAAATAATATCATGACAACGAGAGAGAGAGAATGTCTGATTGTGTTGGTCCTGATCAGTCTGTTCCACACACACAGATCAGTCTGTTCCACACACACACTCTTACAGCAGCTAGCGCCAGCCACAGCCAGACCGAGACAGACAGGCAGCACCAGCCCACTCCCTAGCCAGAACCCTGCCCCGCTGTAAATCAGGAGACTCACACAGGACAGAGAGACCAGACGAGAGAGCTGGTGCAATCGTCAAACTGCCCTTTCCCCCATCTGGACAACAGGAAAACCTATGCCAGAATGCTGTTCATCGACTACAGTTCAGCATTCAACACCATAGTACCCTCCAAACTCATCATTAAGCTGGAGGCCCTGGGTCTCAACCCCTCCCTGTGCAACTGGGTCCTGGACTTCCTGACATGCCGCCCCCCAGGTGGTGAAGGTAGGAAACAACATCTCCACTTTGCTGATCCTCAACACTGGGGCCCCACAAGGGTGCGTTCTGAGCCCCCTCCTGTACTCCCTGTTCACCCACGACTGCGTGGCCACGCACGCCTCCAACTCAATCATCAAGTTTGCAGACGACAACAACGGTAGGCTTGATCACCAACAACGGCGGAGACAGTGGACTTCAGGAAACAGCAGAAGGCAGAAGGAGCACCCCCTATCCACATCGACAGCAGTGGAGAAGGTGGAAAACTTCAAGTTCCTCAGCGTACATATCACGGACAAACTGAAACGGTTCACCTACACAGACAGTGTGGTGAAGAAGGTGGAGGCTGAAGAAATTCGGCTTGGCACCAAAGACCATAACAAACTTTACCAGATGCACCATTGACCTCGCCTTCTAGATGATAGCGGGGTGAACAGGCAGTGGCTTGGGTGGTTGATGTCCTTGATGATCTTTATGGCCTTCCTGTGACATCGGGTGGTGTAGGTGTCCTGGAGGGCAGGTAGTTTGCCCCTGGTGATGCGTTGTGCAGACCTCACTACCCTCTGGAGAGCCTTACGGTTGAGGGCGGAGCAGTTGCCGTACCAGGCGGTGATACAGCCCGACAGGATGCTCTCGATTGTGCATCTGTAGAAGTTTGTGAGTGCTTTTGGTGACAAGCCAAATTTCTTCAGCCTCCTGAGGTTGAAGAGGCGCTGCTGCGCCTTCTTCACAATGCTGTCTGTGTGAGTGGACCAATTCAGTTTGTCTGTGATGTGTATGCCGAGGAACTTAAAACTTGCTACCCTCTCCACTACTGTTCCATCGATGTGGATAGGGGGGTGTTCCCTCTGCTGTTTCCTGAAGTCCACAATCATCTCCTTAGTTTTGTTGACGTTGAGTGTGAGGTTATTTTCCTGACACCACACTCCGAGGGCCCTCACCTCCTCCCTGTAGGCCGTCTCGTCGTTGTTGGTAATCAAGCCTACCACTGTTGTGTCGTCCGCAAACTTGATGATTGAGTTGGAGGCGTGCGTGGCCACGCAGTCGTGGGTGAACAGGGAGTACAGGAGAGGGCTCAGAACGCACCCTTGTGGGGCCCCAGTGTTGAGGATCAGCGGGGAGGAGATGTTGTTGCCTACCCTCACCACCTGGGGGCGGCCCGTCAGGAAGTCCAGTACCCAGTTGCACAGGGCGGGGTCGAGACCCAGGGTCTCGAGCTTGATGACGAGCTTGGAGGGTACTATGGTGTTGAATGCCGAGCTGTAGTCGATGAACAGCATTCTCACATAGGTATTCCTCTTGTCCAGATGGGTTAGGGCAGTGTGCAGTGTGGTTGAGATTGCATCGTCTGTGGACCTATTTGGGCGGTAAGCAAATTGGAGTGGGTCTAGGGTGTCAGGTAGGGTGGAGGTGATATGGTCCTTGACTAGTCTCTCGAAGCACTTCATGATGACGGAAGTGAGTGCTACGGGGCGGTAGTCGTTTAGCTCAGTTACCTTAGCTTTCTTGGGAACAGGAACAATGGTGGCCCTCTTGAAGCATGTGGGAACAGCAGACTGGTATAGGGATTGATTGAATATGTCCGTAAACACACCGGCCAGCTGGTCTGCGCATGTTCTGAGGGCGCGGCTGGGGATGCCGTCTGGGCCTGCAGCCTTGCGAGGGTTAACACGTTTAAATGTCTTACTCACCTCGGCTGCAGTGAAGGAGAGACCGCATTTAACAAAGCTAATCTGAAAACAAGACTCCCTAAATTTTATCAGCATATCGATTGCGCAACCAGGGGTGGAAAGACCTTGGATCATTGTTACTCTAACTTCCGCGACAGGTGCATCAAAGCTGGGACCGAGAGACTGAAAAACAGCTTCTATCTCAAGGCCATCAGACTGTTAAATAGCCGACCTCCACTCAGTACCCTGCTCTGAACTTAGTCACTGTCACTAACCAGCTATCACCCAGTACCGTGGCCTGATGACAGAGCGAGACGGAGCGAGACGGAGCGAGACGGAGCGCTAGTCAAACAGTCACACGTTTGTTTTGTATTTTTATGACAAATCAAATGAACTGTAGTTAGACTCCCTCTAGTCATGTGTGTCTGTGTGTCTTAATTATTTAAATCAAACCGTGTCCTTAAAGCATCAGACATGCTCTGTATATATAGTGGATGTGAAAAACAGATAAACACATAAAAATACAACTTCCTGACTGAGGTAGACAACATGGGCTCCTAAAACAACTTCATGACTGTGAGGGAGACAACATGGGCTCCTAAAACATCTTCCTGACTGTGAGGGAGACAACATGGGCTCCTAAAACATCTTCCTGACTGTGAGGTAGACAACATGGGCTCCTAAAACAACTTCCTGACTTGGATCCATGAAGACGACCAGACAGCGTCCAGGTTCCATCTCTGGATCTCTCACACACACACACACACACGAGATGGAGTCACGACCAGACAGCGTCCAGGTTCCATCTCTGGATCACACACACACACACACACACACACACACAACACAGAGTCACGACCAGACAGAGTCCAGTGTGTTGCAGTCCCTCCCTCGGCATGAATCCAGACAAATACCAGCACTGCAGCTGCTACACACGAGAGGAATCTGCAGCAGCCCCCCCCACCCCCAGCCCGGCCCCTCCCCCCCAGCCCGGCCCAAAGACAGTGTGTGTGTTGAGAGTGAGTGTGTGGGAAGCATCATCAGCAAACTACTGCAAGGATCACTGGGGCAGAATAGCTACGGAATAACACACACGACAGGCAGGCAGGGTGTCAGAGCGGTTTGTCAGCTAGACACAAAATGGAGCCTCTCCTCCTCTCTCACGCTCTCCCTCCTCCCCATCTCTCCCTCCTCCCCATCTCTCCCTCCATTTAGTCCTGTTCTAGAAGGTTGTGTTGGTCCTACCTTGCCTGGTTAGGATTTAGAAGGTTGTGTTGGTCCTACCTTGCCTGGTTAGGTTCTAGTCCTGTTCTAGAAGGTTGTGTTGGTCCTACCTTGCCTGGTTAGGTTCTAGTCCTGTTCTAGAAGGTTGTGTTGAGCCTACCTTGCCTGGTTAGGTTCTAGTCCTGTTCTAGAAGGTTGTGTTGGTCTGGTCCTACCTTGCCTGGTTAGGATCTAGAAGGTTGTGTTGGTCCTACCTTGCCTGGTTAGGTTCTAGTCCTGTTCTAGAAGGTCGTGTTGGTCCTACCTTGCCTGGTTAGGTTCTGGTCCTGTTCTAGAAGGTTGTGTTGGTCCTACCTTGCCTGGTTAGGTTCTAGTCCTGTTCTAGAAGGTTGTGTTGGTCCTACCTTGCCTGGTTAGGTTCTAGTCCTGTTCTAGAAGGTTGTGTTGAGCCTACCTTGCCTGGTTAGGTTCTAGTCCTGTTCTAGAAGGTTGTGTTGGTCCTACCTTGCCTGGTTAGGATCTAGAAGGTTGTGTTGGTCCTACCCTGCCTGGTTAGGTTCTAGAAGGTTGTGTTGGTCCTACCTTGCCTGGTTAGGATCTAGAAGGTTGTGTTGGTCCTACCCTGCCTGGTTAGGTTCTAGTAGGTTGTGTTGGTCCTACCTTGCCTGGTTAGGTTCTAGTCCTGTTCTAGAAGGTTGTGTTGAGCCTACCTTGCCTGGTTAGGTTCTAGTCCTGTTCTAGAAGGTTGTGTTGGTCCTACCTTGCCTGGTTAGGATCTAGAAGGTTGTGTTGGTCCTACCCTGCCTGGTTAGGTTCTAGTAGGTTGTGTTGGTCCTACCTTGCCTGGTTAGGTTCAAGTCCTGTTCTAGAAGGTTGTGTTGGTCCTACCTTGCCTGGTTAGGTTCTAGTCCTGTTCTAGAAGGCTGTGTTGGTCCTACCTTGCCTGGTTAGGTTCTAGTCCTGTTCTAGAAGGTTGTGTTGATCCTACCTTGCCTGGTTAGGTTCTAGTACTGTTCTAGAAGGTTGTGTTGGTCCTACCTTGCCTGGTTAGGTTCTAGAAGGTTGTGTTGGTCCTACCTTGCCTGGTTAGGTTCTAGTAGGTTGTGTTGGTCCTACCTTGCCTGGTTAGGTTCTAGTAAGGTTGTGTTGGTCCTACCTTGCCTGGTGGAGACATTCCTCTCGTTGCTGGCGGTGAGAACCACCTGAGGGTGACTCTGCTCCAGAGAGAACATCTCATCCTTCCCCACGCGGCTAGTCTTCCCGCTCTTCATGGTCCCGCTCGGGCCCGACGGCGCCAGGTAGCGCCCGGAACAATCCCTGAACGCCACCTTGCCGGAGCGGAACTCCAGCGTGTATCCGGTGGTCTTGTCCGGCACGGCCTCCAGGCTGCCGTCGTTCTTCAGGAAGCGGTTATCAGACGTCTGCAGGTGGTAGCGTTGGTCTCTGAACACCAGGGTGATCAGGGAGTCCACCCCCCACGGGACGTCGCGGTCGATAGAGACCTCATCCACCTTGGAGGACAGGTGGGCATAACGCTTCCTGGTCACACTGAAGATGTTCACCTGGAGGGAAGAGGTTAGAGGTCAAGTGTTGGGGGGGGGGGGGGGGGGGTGTAGGTGTGTTACCTGAGGATTAATGGCAATGTGAATGCTCCATTTAGAGGAGAGGTTAGAGGTCAGGTGTTAGGGGGGGGGGGGGGGGGGGGGTGTAGATGTATTACCTAAGGATGCATGGCTATGTGAATGCTCCATTTAGAGAGGTTAGAGGTCAGGTGTTAGGGGGGGGGGGGGGGTGTAGGTGTATTACCTGAGGATGCATGGCAATGTGAACACTCCATTTTTCAGCCACTGATGCAGTCTGCGAGAGAGACCAAACATTACAGTCCACACACACACACACGTTACGAATGTTATTTAACATCTAGAGAAAGACAGTTTATGAATATTCATCCGTTTATGAATATTCATCAGCTCATCATGGAGTTTAAAACCCACCTACCTGGGCAAAGCAGCTGATCCTGTCCTCTGTGCCTCCCAGGTATCTGCCATGGACCTCTGACTGCAGAGAAACACAGTAGAATATACATCACACACACGTTTAAACGTTGAGCGTTTACCTCAATACGCGTCGCTTTCTAACCGGTTTTCGAAAGACATGCTGATATGCCCCGTATCTTTCATGTCAGCGAGAAAGATCAACAAGCTGTGTGTGTCTGACTGTAGCAGGTTAACAAGCTGCGTGTCTGACTGTAGCAGGTCAACAAGCTGCGTGTGTCTGACTGTAGCAGGTCAACAAGCTGCGTGTGTCTGACTGTAGCAGGTCAACAAGCTGCGTGTGTCTGACTGTAGCAGGTCAACAAGCTGCGTGTGTCTGACTGTAGCAGGTCAACAAGCTGCGTGTGTCTGACTGTAGCAGGTCAACAAGCTGCGTGTGTCTGACTGTAGCAGGTCAACAAGCTGCGTGTGTCTGACTGTAGCAGGTCAACAAGCTGCGTGTGTCTGACTGTAGCAGGTCAACAAGCTGCGTGTGTCTGACTGTAGCAGGTCAACAAGCTGCGTGTGTCTGACTGTAGCAGGTCAACAAGCTGCGTGTGTCTGACTGTAGCAGGTCAACAAGCTGTGTGTCTCTGACTGTAGCAGGTTAACAAGCTGTGTGTCTGACTGTAGCAGGTCAACAAGCTGTGTGTCTGACTGTAGCAGGTCAACAAGCTGTGTGTCTCTGACTGTAGCAGGTTAACAAGCTGTGTGTCTGACTGTAGCAGTTCAACAAGCTGTGTGTCTCTGACTGTAGCAGTTCAACAAGCTGTGTGTCTCTGACTGTTGCAGTTCAACAAGCTGTGTGTCTCTGACTGTTGCAGTTCAACAAGCTGTGTGTCTCTGACTGTAGCAGTTCAACAAGCTGTGTGTCTGACTGTAGCAGTTCAACAAGCTGTGTGTCTCTGACTGTAGCAGGTCAACAAGCTGTGTGTCTCTGACTGTAGCAGGTTAACAAGCTGTGTGTCTGACTGTAGCAGTTCAACAAGCTGTGTGTCTCTGACTGTAGCAGTTCAACAAGCTGTGTGTCTCTGACTGTTGCAGTTCAACAAGCTGTGTGTCTCTGACTGTTGCAGTTCAACAAGCTGTGTGTCTCTGACTGTAGCAGTTCAACAAGCTGTGTGTCTGACTGTAGCAGTTCAACAAGCTGTGTGTCTCTGACTGTAGCAGTTCAACAAGCTGTGTGTCTCTGACTGTAGCAGTTCAACAAGCTGTGTGTCTCTGACTGTAGCAGACCAACAAGCTGTGTGTCTGACTGTAGCAGACCAACAAGCTGTGTGTCTCTGACTGTAGCAGTTCAACAAGCTGTGTGTCTCCGACTAGCAGTTCAACAAGCTGTCTCTGACTGTAGCAGTTCAACAAGCTGTCTCTGACTGTAGCAGTTCAACAAGCTGCGTGTCTCCGACTGTAGCAGTTCAACAAGCTGTGTGTCTGACTGTAGCAGTTCAACAAGCTGTGTGTCTCTGACTGTAGCAGACCAACAAGCTGTGTGTCTCTGACTGTAGCAGACCAACAAGCTGTGTGTCTCTGACTGTAGCAGACCAACAAGCTGTGTGTCTCTGACTGTAGCAGTTCAACAAGCTGTCTCTGACTGTAGCAGTTCAACAAGCTGTCTCTGACTGTAGCAGTTCAACAAGCTGTCTCTGACTGTAGCAGTTCAACAAGCTGTGTGTCTCCGACTAGCAGTTCAACAAGCTGTGTGTCTCTGACTGTAGCAGTTCAACAAGCTGTGTGTCTCTGACTGTAGCAGTTCAACAAGCTGCGTGTCTCTGACTGTAGCAGTTCAACAAGCTGTGTGTCTCCAGTTAACAAACTACACTTCCTCCCCAGTTAGCTCACACACAGGTGTTGGTTGCCTAAAGAGACTGTTACCATGGTTACTCCATGGTTACCAGTCTGGAGAAGTCTCTGTAGTCTCTACAAGATTCTGTCGCTTCTGTTTTCAATCTGTTGACACATCGCATGTGACCCACAACATGTAAACAAATAAATCAAATGTCTTTCAATGAAGCACATTTCCTCACAATCAACTGAAGTGTTTGCCATTCGGTTAAGGCTGACAGGTCGTGGAAGTGTTTGGTTAAGGCTCTGACACGTCGTGGAAGTGTTTTCCATTCGGTTAAGGCTCTGACAGGTCGTGGAAGTGTTTGGTTAAGGCTCTGACAGGTCGTGGAAGTGTTTGGTTAAGGCTCTGACAGGTCGTGGAAGTGTTTGGTTAAGGCTCTGACAGGTCGTGGAAGTGTTTGCCATTCAGTTAAGGCTCTGACAGGTCGTGGAAGTGTTTGCCATTCGGTTAAGGCTCTGACAGGTCGTGGAAGTGTTTGCCATTCGGTTAAGGCTCTGACAGGCCGTGGAAGTGTTTGGTTAAGGCTCTGACAGGTCGTGGAAGTGTTTGCCATTCGGTTAAGGCTCTGACAGGTCGTGGAAGTGTTTGGTTAAGGCTCTGACAGGTCGTGGAAGTGTTTGCCATTCGGTTAAGGCTCCGACAGGTCGTGGAAGTGTTTGGTTAAGGCTCTGACAGGTCGTGGAAGTGTTTGCCATTCGGTTAAGGCTCTGACAGGTCGTGGAAGTGTTTGCCATTCGGTTAAGGCTCTGACAGGTCGTGGAAGTGTTTGCCATTCGGTTAAGGCTCTGACAGGTCGTGGAAGTGTTTGCCATTCGGTTAAGGCTCTGACGCGTCGTGGAAGTGTTCGGTTAAGGCTCTGACGCGTCGTGGAAGTGTTCGGTTAAGGCTCTGACGCGTCGTGGAAGTGTTTGTCACGTGCCGAATTGCAACAGAATTGAACAAATTAAAATAAAAATAACCTGAAATACAAACGATATCCAGACCCGGCGTACTGAAAGGGTAGTTTGATGACACTAATCTGTGGATATTTTGTCTCACATTCCTACCTGCAAAAGGACCAACCACACGGACAAACAGACAAAGTAGCATGTTATTCAGCATTCTGGCTCGTAGAGGTCGTGAGAGGAAACAATATAAAAAAGGCAAACCTTTTGGTTTCATGGTTTCATGAGCTGAAATAAAAAAGATAAAACAATTCTATACACACAAAAAAAGCTTATTCCTCTCAAGATGTTTTTCTCAAATGTGTAACATCCCTGTTAGTGAGCATTTCTCCTTTGCCAAGATAATCCATCTACCTGACAGGTGTGGCATATCAACAAGCTGATTAAACCGCACGATCATTACCCAGGTGCACCTTGTGCTGGGGGCAATAAAAGGCCACTTTAAAAATGTGCAGTTTTGTCCCACAACACAATGCGACAGATGTCTCAAGTTTTGAGGGAGCGTGCAAATTGGCATGCTGACTGCAGGAATGTCCACCAGAGCTGTTGCCAGAGAATTAAATGTTAATTTCTCTACCATAAACCACCTCCAACTTATTTTTTTAGAGAATTTGGTAGTACGTCCAACCGGCCTCACAACCGCAGACCACGTGTAACCACGCCAACCCAGGACCTCCACATCCGGCTTCTTCACCTGCGGGATCTTCTGAGGGGGGGGGGGGGGGGGGGGCTGTTGAGGAGTATTTCTCTGTAATAAAGCCCTTTTGTGGAGAAAAACCTCATTCTGATTGGCTGGGCCTGCCTCTCCAGTGGGTAGGCCTATCCCCTCCCAGGCCCACCCATGGCTGCGCTCCCCTGCCCAGTTATGTGATTGACATCCACCAACGGCTGCGCCCCCTGCCCAGTCATGTGATTGACATCCACCAACGGCTGCGCCCCCTGCCCAGTCATGTGATTGACATCCACCAACGGCTGCGCCCCCTGCCCAGTCATGTGATTGACATCCACCAACGGCTGCGCCCCCTGCCCAGTCATGTGATTGACATCCACCAACGGCCGGTAGGTTAGAGGGGGGAGGCAGGTAGGTTAGAGGGGGAGGAGGGTAGGTTAGAGGTGGGAGGCGGGTAGCCTAGAGGTGAGAGGCGGGTAGGTTAGAGGTGGGAGGAGGGTAGCCTAGAGGTGGGTAGCCTAGAGGTGGGTAGCCTAGAGGTGGGAGGAGGGTAGCCTAGAGGTGGGAGGAGGGTAGCCTAGAGGTGGGAGGAGGGTAGCCTAGAGGTGGGAGGAGGGTAGCCTAGAGGTGGGAGGCGGGTAGCCTAGAGGTGGGAGGCGGGTAGCCTAGAGGTGGGAGGCGGGTAGCCTAGAGGTGGGAGGCGGGTAGCCTAGAGGTGGGAGGCGGGTAGCCTAGAGGTGGGAGGAGGGTAGCCTAGAGGTGGGTAGCCTAGAGGTGGGTAGCCTAGAGGTGGGAGGAGGGTAGCCTAGAGGTGGGAGGAGGGTAGCCTAGAGGTGGGAGGAGGGTAGCCTAGAGGTGGGAGGAGGGTAGCCTAGAGGTGGGAGGAGGGTAGCCTAGAGGTGGGAGGCGGGTAGGTTAGAGGTGGGAGGCGGGTAGGTTAGAGGTGGGAGGCGGGTAGGTTAGAGGTGGGAGGCGGGTAGGTTAGAGGTGGGAGGCGGGTAGGTTAGAGGTGGGAGGCGGGTAGGTTAAAGGTGGGAGGCGGGTAGCCTAGAGGTGGGTAGCCTAGAGGTGGGTAGCCTAGAGGTGGGTAGCCTAGAGGTGGGTAGCCTAGAGGTGGGAGGAGGGTAGCCTAGAGGTGGGAGGAGGGTAGCCTAGAGGTGGAAGGAGGGTAGCCTAGAGGTGGGAGGAGGGTAGCCTAGAGGTGGAAGGAGGGTAGCCTAGAGGTGGGAGGAGGGTAGCCTAGAGGTGGGAGGAGGGTAGCCTAGAGGTGGGAGGAGGGTAGCCTAGAGGTGGGTAGGTTAGAGGGGGGAGGAAGGTAGGTTAGAGGGGGGAGGAGGGGAGGTTAGAGGTGGGAGGAGGGTAGCCTAGAGGTGGGAGGTGGGTAGGTTAGAGGTGGGAGGCAGGTAGGTTAGAGGGGGGAGGAGGGTAGGTTAGAGGGGGGAGGAGGGTAGGTTAGAGGGGGGAGGAGGGTAGGTTAGAGGGGGAGGAGGGTAGGTTAGAGGTGGGAGGCGGGTAGGTTAGGGGGGGGGGGCAGGTAGGTGGGTAGGTTAGAGGTGGGGGGCGGGTAGGTTAGAGGTGGGAGGCGGGTAGCCTAGAGGGGGGAGGAGGGTAGGTTAGAGGGGGGAGGAGGGTAGGTTAGAGGGGGGAGGAGGGTAGGTTAGAGGGGGGAGGTGGGTAGGTTAGAGGGGGGAGGCGGGTAGGTTAGAGGTGGGAGGCGGGTAGCCTAGAGGTGGGAGGCGGGTAGCCTAGAGGTGGGAGGCGGGTAGCCTAGAGGTGGGAGGCGGGTAGCCTAGAGGTGGGAGGCGGGTAGCCTAGAGGTGGGAGGCGGGTAGCCTAGAGGTGGGAGGAGGGTAGCCTAGAGGTGGGAGGCGGGTAGGTTAGAGGGGGGAGGCGGGTAGGTTAGAGGGGGGAGGCGGGTAGGTTAGAGGGGGGAGGCGGGTAGGTTAGAGGGGGGAGGCGGATAGGTTAGAGGGGGGAGGCGGGTAGGTTAGAGGGGGGAGGAGGGTAGGTTAGAGGGGGGAGGAGGGTAGGTTAGAGGGGGGAGGAGGGTAGGTTAGAGGTGGGAGGCGGGTAGGTTAGGGGGGAGGCAGGTAGGTGGGTAGGTTAGAGGTGGGGGGGATGCCTAGTGGTTAGAACGTTGGACTTGTAACCAAAAGGCGGGTAGGTTAGAGGTGGGAGGAGGGTAGCCTAGAGGTGGGAGGAGGGTAGCCTAGAGGTGGGAGGAGGGTAGCCTAGAGGTGGGAGGAGGGTAGGTTAGAGGTGGGAGGAGGGTAGCCTAGAGGTGGGAGGAGGGTAGCCTAGAGGTGGGAGGAGGGTAGGTTAGAAAGGGGAGGCGGGTAGGTTAGAGGGGGAGGAGGGGAGGTTAGAGTGGGGAGGAGGGTAGGTTAGAGGGGGAGGAGGGTAGGTTAGAGGTGGGAGGAGGGTAGGTTAGAGGTGGGAGGAGGGTAGGTTAGAGGTGGGAGGAGGGTAGGTTAGAGGGGGGAGGCGGGTAGGTTAGAGGGGGGAGGCGGGTAGGTTAGGGGGGGAGGCAGGTAGGTGGGTAGGTTAGAGGTGGGGGGATGCCTAGTGGTTAGAACGTTGGACTAGTAACCAAAAGGCGGGTAGGTTAGAGGGGGAGGCGGGTAGGTTAGAGGTGGGAGGAGGGTAGCCTAGAGGTGGGAGGAGGGTAGGTTAGAGTGGGAGGCGGGTAGGTTAGAGGTGGGAGGAGGTTAGGTTAGAGGGGGGAGGAGTGTAGGTTAGAGGGGGGAGGAGGGTAGGTTAGAGGGGGGAGGAGGGTAGGTTAGAGGGGGGAGGAGGGTAGGTTAGAGGGGGGAGGAGGGTAGGTTAGAGGGGGGAGGAGGGTAGGTTAGAGGGGGAGGCGGGTAGGTTAGAGGGGGGAGGCGGGTAGGTTAGAGGTGGGAGGCGGGTAGGTTAGAGGTGGGAGGCGGGTAGGTTAGAGGTGGGAGGCGGGTAGGTTAGAGGTGGGAGGCGGGTAGGTTAGAGGGGGGAGGAGGGTAGGTTAGAGGTGGGAGGAGGGTAGGTTAGAGGTGGGAGGCGGGTAGGTTAGAGGTGGGAGGCGGGTAGGTTAGAGGTGGGAGGCGGGTAGGTTAGAGGTGGGAGGCGGGTAGGTTAGAGGTGGGAGGCGGGTAGGTTAGAG
>NW_023493664.1:812500-815000 GCF_013265735.2 Oncorhynchus mykiss
GTTAAGGGCATCATTATTAGTTAAGGGAATAATGATTAGTTAAGGGAATAATGATTAGTTAAGGGAATAATGATTAGTTAAGGGCATAATGATTAGTTAAGGGCATAATGATTAGTTAAGGGAATAATGATTAGTTAAGGGAATAATGATTAGATAAGGGCATAATGATTAGTTAGGGGCATAATGATTAGTTAGGGGCATAATGATTAGTTAGGGGCATAATTATTAGATAAGGGCATAATGATTAGTTAGGGGCATAATGATTAGTTAGGGGCATAATTATTAGATAAGGGCATAATGATTAGTTAAGGGCATAATGATTAGTTAAGGGAATAATTATTAGTTAGGGGCATAATGATTAGTTAAGGGTATAATTATTAGTTAAGTCCATAATGATTAGTTAAGGGCATAATTATTAGTTAAGGGCATAATTATTAGATAAGGGCATAATGATTAGTTAGGGGCATAATAATTAGTTAAGGGCATAATGATTAGATAAGGGCATAATGATTAGATAAGGGAACAATGATTAGTTAAGGGAATAATGATTAGTTGACTAACTAGTTGAATCAGGGGCTACAACAAATTTACAAAAAAAAATGTCTCCCAAAGAGGGAGGAGGTGAGGGCCCTGGTGGAGTGGTGTCAGGATAATAACCTCTCCCTCAACGTCAACAAAACAAAGGAGCTGATTGAGGACTTCAGGAAACAGCAGAGGGAGCACGTCCCTAAACACATCGAACGGGTCAGCAGTGGACAAGGTGGAAAGCTTGAAGTTCCTCGGCGCACACATCACTGACAAACTGAAATTGTTCACCCACAGACAGCGTGGTGAAGAAGACGCAACATCGCCTCTTCAACCTTAGGAGGCTGAAGAAATGTGTCTTGTCACCTAAAACCCTCACAAACTTTTACAGATGCACAATTGAGAGAATACTGTCGGGCTGTATCACCGCAAGGCTCTCCAGAGGGTAGTGTGGTCTGCACAACGCATCATCGGGGGACAAACTGCCTGCCCTCCAGGACACCTACAGCACCCGATGTCACAGGACGACCAAAAATATCATCAAGGTCAACAACCACCCGAGCCACTGCCTGTTATGGGATAGGTGACCAATAGGGTTGGAGTACTGGTGCAGCGTGATGTGATAGGTTCAGGGTGACATTTCTATTGATGACCACTAGATGGTGCACTATAAAGGGAATAGGGTTCAATAGGGCCCAGGTCTAAAGTAGTGCGCTATATAGGGAATAGGGTTAAATAAGGCCCTGGTCTAAAGTAGTGCACTATGTAGGGAATGGAGTCCTGGTCTACAGTAGTGTACTATATAGGGAATAGGGTTCAATAAGGCTCTGGTCTAAAGTAGTGCACTATGTAGGGAATAGGGTTCTATAGGGCCCTGGTCTAAAGTAGTGCACTATGTAGGGAATAGGGCTCTGGTCGAAAGTAGTGCACTATATAGGGAATTGGGCTCTGGTCTAAAGTAGTGCACTATATAGGGAATATGGTTCTATAGGGCTCTGGTCTAAAGTAGTGCACTACATAGGGAATAGGAATCCATTTGGGAGACCATGTAGTTGACTCAATAAGGAGGGGCGATAGAGAGATGTTTAGTGACTGACTGTAGGGGGCGATAGAGAGATGTTTAGTGACTGACTGTAGGGGTTATAGAGAGATGTTTAGTGACTGACTGTAGGGGGCGATAGAGAGATGTTTAGTCAAAATCAAATCAAATCAAATTTTATTTGTCACATACACATGGTTAGCAGATGTTAATGCGAGTGTAGCGAAATGCTTGTGCTTCTAGTTCCGACAATGCAGTAATAACAAGTAATCTAACTAACAATTCCAAAACTACTGTCTTGTACACAGTGTAAGGGGATAAAGAATATGTACATAAGGATATATGGATGAGTGATGGTACAGAGCGGCATAGGCAAGATACAGTAGATGGTATTGAGTGCAGTATATATATATGAGATGAGTATGTAAACAAAGTGGCATAGTTAAAGTGGCTAGTGATACATGTATTACATAAGGATACAGTCGATGATATAGAGTACAGTATATACGTATGCATGTGAGATGAATAATGTAGGGTAAGTAACATTATATAAGGTAGCATTGTTTAAAGTGGCTAGTGATATATTTACATTATTTCCCATCAATTCCCATTATTAAAGTGGCTGGAGTTGAGTCAGTGTCAGTGTGTTGGCAGCAGCCACTCAATGTTAGTGGTGGCTGTTTAACAGTCTGATGGCCTTGAGATAGAAGCTGTTTTTCAGTCTCTCGGTCCCAGCTTTGATGCACCTGTACTGACCTCGCCTTCTGGATGATAGCGGGGTGAACAGGCAGTTGGCTCGGGTGGTTGATGTCCTTGATGATCTTTATGGCCTTCCTGTGACATCGGGTGGTGTAGGTGTCCTGGAGGGCAGGTAGTTTGCCCCCGGTGATGCGTTGCGCAGACCTCACTACCCTCTGGAGAGCCTTACTGTTGAGG
>NW_023493664.1:817500-822500 GCF_013265735.2 Oncorhynchus mykiss
TCAGTTAGACTGGACCCTCACCATCAGTTAGACTGGACCCTCACCATCAGTTAGACTGGACCCTCACTATCAGTTAGACTGGACCCTCACCATCAGTTAGACTGTATTGGAGAGGAGCTGGACCCTCACCATCAGTTAGACTGTATTGGAGAGGAGCTGGACCCTCACCATCAGTTAGACTGTATTGGAGAGGAGCTGGACCCTCACCATCAGTTAGACTGGACCCTCACCATCAGTTAGATTGTATTGGAGAGGAGCTGGACCCTCACCATCAGTTAGACTGTATTGGAGAGGAGCTGGGACCTCACCATCAGTTAGACTGTATTGGAGAGGAGCTGGGCCCTCACCATCAGTTAGACTGTATTGGAGAGGAGCTGGACCCTCACCATCAGTTAGACTGGACCCTCACCATCAGTTAGACTGTATTGGAGAGGAGCTGGACCCTCACCATCAGTTAGACTGGACCCTCACCATCAGTTAGACTGTATTGGAGAGGAGCTGGACCCTCACCATCAGTTAGACTGTATTGGAGAGGAGCTGGACCCTCACCATCAGTTAGACTGGACCCTCACCATCAGTTAGACTGTATTGGAGAGGAGCTGGACCCTCACCATCAGTTAGACTGGACCCTCACCATCAGTTAGACTGTATTGGAGAGGAGCTGGACCCTCACCATCAGTTAGACTGTATTGGAGAGGAGCTGGACCCTCACCATCAGTTAGACTGGACCCTCACCATCAGTTAGACTGTATTGGAGAGGAGCTGGGCCCTCACCATCAGTTAGACTGTATTGGAGAGGAGCTGGACCCTCACCATCAGTTAGACTGGACCCTCACCATCAGTTAGACTGTATTGGAGAGGAGCTGGACCCATCAGTTAGACTGTATTGGAGAGGAGCTGGACCCTCACCATCAGTTAGACTGTATTGGAGAGGAGCTGGACCCTCACCATCAGTTAGACTGGACCCTCACCATCAGTTAGACTGGACCCTCACCATCAGTTAGACTGTATTGGAGAGGAGCTGGACCCATCAGTTAGACTGTATTGGAGAGGAGCTGGACCCTCACCATCAGTTAGACTGTATTGGAGAGGAGCTGGGCCCTAACCATCAGTTAGACTGTATTGGAGAGGAGCTGGGCCCTCACCATCAGTTAGACTGTATTGGAGAGGAGCTGGACCCTCACCATCAGTTAGACTGGACCCTCACCATCAGTTAGACTGTATTGGAGAGGAGCTGGACCCTCACCATCAGTTAGACTGGACCCTCACCATCAATTAGACTGTATTGGAGAGGAGCTGGACCCTCACCATCAGTTAGACTGTATTGGAGAGGAGCTGGGCCCTCACCATCAGTTAGACTGTATTGGAGAGGAGCTGGGCCCTCACCATCAGTTAGACTGTATTGGAGAGGAGCTGGGCCCTGTATTGGAGAGGAGCTGGACCCTCACCATCAGTTAGACTGGACCCTAACCATCAGTTAGACTGTATTGGAGAGGAGCTGGGTCCTGTATTGGAGAGGAGCTGGGCCCTCACCATCAGTTAGACTGTATTGGAGAGGAGCTGGACCCTCACCATCAGTTAGACTGTATTGGAGAGGAGCTGGGCCCTCACCATCAGTTAGACTGTATTGGAGAGGAGCTGGGCCCTCACCATCAGTTAGACTGTATTGGAGAGGAGCTGGATCTTTTTGTATTTCTATGTTTTGGCCGGGTATGGTTCTCAATCAGGGACAGCTGTCTATCGTTGTCTCTGATACAGAACCATACTTAGGCAGCCCTTTTCCCCTCCTTTCTGTGTGGGATGTTGTCTTTGTTTTGGCAGGGTATGGTTCTCAATCAGGGACAGCTGTCTATCGTTGTCTCTGATACAGAACCATACTTAGGCAGCCTGTTTTGCCACCTTAGTTGTGGGTAGTTGACTTGGTTAGTGGCCTGTAGAGCCCTAGTATAGCCCTAGCCCTAGTATAGCCCTAGCCTGTATATCCCTAGTATAGCCCTAGCCTGTATAGCCCTAGCCTGTATAGCCCTAGTATAGCCCTAGTATAGCCCTAGCCTGTAGAGCCCTAGTATAGCCCTAGCCTGTAGAGCCCTAGTATAGCCCTAGCCTGTATAGCCCTAGCCTGTATAGCCCTAGCCTGTATAGCCATAGCCTGTATAGCCCTAGCAGAGCCCTAGTATAGCCCTAGCCTGTAGAGCCCTAGTATAGCCCTAGTATAGCCCGAGTATAGCCCTAGTATAGCCCTAGTATAGCCCTAGCCTGTATAGCCCTAGCCTGTATAGCCCTAGTATAGCCCTAGCCCGTAGAGCCCTAGTATAACCCTAGTATAGCCCTAGTATAGCCCTAGCCTGTATAGCCCTAGCATAGCCCTAGTATAGCCCTAGTATAGCCCTAGCATAGCCCTGGTATAGCCCTAGCCTGTAGAGCCCTAGTATAGCCTGAGTATAGCCCTAGTATAGCCCTAGCCTGTAGAGCCCTAGTATAGCCCTAGTATAGCCCTAGTATAGCCCTAGTATAGCCCTAGTATAGCCCTAGCCTGTAGAGCCCTAGTATAACCCTAGTATAGCCCTAGTATAGCCCTAGTATAGCCCTAGCCTGTAGAGCCCTAGTATAGCCCTAGCCTGTGTAGCCCTTGTATAGCCCTAGCCTGTATAGCCCTAGCCTGTAGAGCCCTAGTATAGCCCTAGCCTGTATAGCCCTAGTATAGCCCTAGCCTGTAGAGCCCTAGTATAGCCCTAGCCTGTAGAGCCCTAGTATAGCCCTAGCCTGTATAGCCCTAGTATAGCCCTAGCCTGTAGAGCCTTAGTATAGCCCTAGTATAGCCCTAGTATAGCCCTAGTATAGCCCTAGCCTGTATAGCCCTAGCATAGCCCTAGTATAGCACTAGTATAGCCCTAGCCTGTAGAGCCCTAGTATAGCCCTAGTATAGCCCTAGTATAGCCCTAGCCTGTAGAGCCCTAGTATAACCCTAGTATAGCCCTAGTATAGCCCTAGCCTGTATAGCCCTAGCATAGCCCTAGTATAGCCCTAGCCTGTAGAGCCCTAGTATAGCCCGAGTATAGCCCTAGTATAGCCCTAGCCTGTAGAGCCCTAGTATAGCCCTAGTATAGCCCTAGTATAGCCCTAGTATAGCCCTAGCCTGTAGTGCCCTAGTATAGCCCTAGCCTGTATAGCCCTAGTATAGCCCTAGCCTGTATAGCCCTAGTATAGCGCTAGCCTGTATAGCCCTAGCCTGTAGAACCCTAGAATAGCCCTAGCCTGTATAGCCCTAGTATAGCCCTAGCCTGTAGAGCCCTAGTATAGCCCTAGCCTGTAGAGCCCTAGTATAGCCCTAGTATAGCCCTAGTATAGCCCTAGCCTGTAGAGCCCTAGTATAGCCCTAGTATAGCCCTAGTATAGCCCTAGCCTGTAGAGCCCTAGTATAGCCCTAGCCTGTAGAGCCCTAGTATAGCCCTAGTATAGCCCTAGTATAGCCCTAGCCTGTAGAGCCCTAGTATAGCCCTAGCCTGTAGAGCCCTAGTATAGCCCTAGCCTGTATAGCCCTAGCCTGAATAGCCCTAGTATAGCCCTAGTATAGCCCTAGCCTGTAGAGCCCTAGTATAGCCCTAGCCTGTATAGCCCTAGCATAGCCCTAGTATAGCCCTAGCCTGTAGAGCCCTAGTATAGCCCGAGTATAGCCCTAGTATAGCCCTAGCCTGTAGAGCCTTAGTATAGCCCTAGTATAGCCCTAGTATAGCCCTAGTATAGCCCTAGCCTGTAGAGCCCTAATATAGCCCTAGTATAGCCCTAGTATAGCTCTAGTATAGCCCTAGCCTGTATAGCCCTAGTATAGCCCAAGTATAGCCCTAGTATAGCCCTAGCCTGTAGAGCCCTAGTATAGCCCTAGTATAGCCCTAGTATAGCCCTAGTATAGCCCTAGCCTGTAGAGCCCTAGCATAACCCTAGTATAGCCCTAGCCTGTAGAGCCCTAGTATAACCCTAGTATAGCCCTGGTATAGCCCTAGCCTGTAGAGCCCTAGTATAGCCCTAGTATAGCCCTAGCCTGTAGAGCCCTAGTATAACCCTAGTATAGCCCTGGTATAGCCCTAGCCTGTAGAGCCCTAGTATAGCCCTAGCCTGTATAGTCCTAGTATAGCCCTAGCCTGTAGAGCCCTAGTATAGCCCTAGCTTGTATAGCCCTAGTATAGCCCTAGCCTGTAGAGCTCTAGTATAGCCCTAGTATAGCCCCAGTATAGCCCTAGCCTGTAGAGCCCTAGTATAGCCCTAGTATAGCCCTAGCCTGTATAGCTTAGCATAGCCCTAGTATAGCCCTAGTATAGCCCTAGTATAGCCCTAGCCTGTAGAGCCCTAGTAGAGCCCTAGTATAGCCCTAGTATAGCCCGAGCCTGTAGAGCCCTACCTAGTATAGCCCTAGTATAGCCCTAGCCTGTAGAGCCCTAGTATAGCCCTAGCCTGTATAGCCCTAGCCTGTATAGCCCTAGTAAAGCCCTAGTATAGCCCTAGTATAGCCCTAGCCTGTAGAGCCCTAGTAGATCCCTAGTATAGCCCTAGTATAGCCCTAGTGTAGCCCTAGTATAACCCTAGCCTGTAGAGCCTTAGTATAGCCCTAGCCTGTATAGCCCTAGTATAGCCCGAGTATAGCCTGAGTATAGCCCTAGTATAGCCCTAGCCTGTAGAGCCCTAGTATAGCCCTAGCCTGTAGAGCCCTAGTATAGCCCTAGCCTGTATAGCCCTAGCCTGTATAGCCCTAGCCTGTAGAGCCCTAGTATAGCCCTAGCCTGTATAGCCCTAGTATAGCCCTAGTATAGCCCTAGTATAGCCCTAGTATAGCCCTAGCCTGTAGAGCCCTAGTATAGCCCTAGTATAGCCCTAGTATAGCCCTAGTATAGCCCTAGCCTGTATAGCCCTAGTATAGCCCTAGTATAGCCCTAGTATAGCCCTAGCCTGTAGAGCCCTAGTATAGCCCTAGTATAGCCCTAGTATAGCCCTAGCCTGTAGAGCCC
>NW_023493664.1:827500-830000 GCF_013265735.2 Oncorhynchus mykiss
TTATTAACTACTCCAGCTTCAAAAATCTCTGAAGCTGGAGACTCATATCTCCCTCACTAGCTTTAAGCACCAGCTGTCAGAGCAGCTCCCAGATCACCGTACCTGTACATAGCCCATCTGTAAACAGCCCATCCATGCTACCTCATCCCCATACTGTATTTATTTATCTTGCTCCTTTGCTCCCCAGTATCTCTACTGGCACATTCATCTTCTTGCACGTCTGTCCCTCCAGTGTTTAATGGCTAAATTGTAATGACTTCGTAATGACTTTGTAATGACTAAGTCCTATCTATTGCCTTACCTCCCTAATCTTACTACATTTGTACACACTGTATATAGACTTTTCTACTGTGTTATTGACTGTATGTTTGTTATTCCATGTGTAACTCTGTGTTGTTGTTTGTGTCGAACTGCTATGCTTTATCTTGGCCAGGTCGCAGTTATAAATGAGAAGTTGTTCTCAACTAGCCTACCTGGTTAAATAAAGATGTTCTCAACTAGCCTACCTGGTTAAATAAAGGTGTTCTCAACTAGCCTACCTGGTTAAATAAAGGTGTTCTCAACTAGCCTACCTGGTTAAATAAAGGTGTTCTCAACTAGCCTACCTGGTTAAATAAAGGTGTTCTCAACTAGCCTACCTGGTTAAATAAAGGTGTTCTCAACTAGCCTACTTCGTTAAATAAAGGTGTTCTCAACTAGCCTACCTGGTTAAATAAAGGTGTTCTCAACTAGCCTACCTGGTTAAATAAAGGTGTTCTCAACTAGCCTACCTGGTTAAATAAAGGTGTTCTCAACTAGCCTACCTGGTTAAATAAAGATGTTCTCAACTAGCCTACCTGGTTAAATAAAGGTGTTCTCAACTAGCCTACCTGGTTAAATAAAGGTGTTCTCAACTAGCCACCTGGTTAAATAAAGGTGTTCTCAACTAGCCTACCTGGTTAAATAAAGGTGTTCTCAACTAGCCTACCTGGTTAAATAAAGGTGTTCTCAACTAGCCTACCTGGTTAAATAAAGGTGTTCTCAACTAGCCTACCTGGTTAAAGATGAAATTAAAAATATATTTCAAAAAAATATGAACTACTAGTCATAAATAACTACTAGTCATAAATAACAACTAGTCATGAATAACAACTAGTCATAAATAACAACTAGTCATTAATAACTACTAGTCATAAATAACAACTAGTCATAAATAACAAATAGTCATAAATAACACCTACTAGTCATAAATAACAACTAGTCATAAATAACAACTAGCCATAAATAACATCTAGTTATAAATAACACCTACTAGTCATAAATAACAACTAGTCATTAATAACTACTAGTCATTAATAACTACTAGTCAGAAATAACAACTAGTCATAAATAACAACTAGCCATAAATAACAACTAGTTATAAATAACACCTACTAGTCATAAATAACAACTAGTCATAAATAACAACTAGTCATAAATAACAACTAGTTATAAATAACAACTAGCCATAAATAACAACTAGTCATTAATAACTACTAGTCATTAATAACAACTAGTCATTAATAACAACTAGTCATTAATAACAACTAGTCATTCATAACAACTAGTCATTAATAACTACTAGTCATTAATAACAACTAGTCATTAATAACAACTAGTCATTAATAACAACTAGTCATAAATAACAACTAGTCATAAATAACAACTAGTCAAAAATAACTACTACTAGTCATAAATAACAACTAGTCATAAATAACAACTAGTCATAAATAACAACTACTAGTCATAAATAACAACTAGTCATAAATAACAACTAGTCATAAATAACAACTAGTCATAAATAACAACTAGTCATTAATAACAACTAGTCATAAATAACAACTAGTCATAAATAACAACTAGTCATTAATAACTACTAGTCACAAATAACAACTAGTCATAAATAACAACTAGTCATACATAACAACTAGTCATGAATAACTACTAGTCATAAATAACAACTACTAGTCATTAATAACTACTACTCATTAATAACTACTAGTCATTAATAACTACTAGTCATTAATAACTACTAGTCACTAATAACAACTAGTCATAAATAACAACTAGTCATTAATAACAACTAGTCATAAATAACAACTAGTAACAACTAGTGTGTAGATCAGTCAGTCACAATTGGCCCACAATGCATACCAGATGTGATGGTTTAGAAGACAGACAGGGGAAGACTGACAGGGGAAGACAGAGAGAGGAAGACAGACAGGGGAAGACAGACAGGGGAAGACAGACAGGGGAAAGACAGACAGGGGAAGACAGACAGGGGAAGACAGACAGGGGAAGACAGAGAGAGGAAGACAGACAGGGGAAGACAGACAGGGGAAGACAGACAGGGGAAGACAGACAGGGGAAGACAGAGAGAGGAAGACAGACAGGGGAAGACAGACAGGGGAAGACAGACAGGGGAAGACAGACAGGGGAAGACAGAGAGAGGAAGACAGACAGGGGAAGACAGACAGGGGAA
>NW_023493664.1:832500-835000 GCF_013265735.2 Oncorhynchus mykiss
TAGAGTGTAGGGTGTAGGGTGCAGTTTAGGGTGCAGGGTGTAGGGTGCAGTGTAGGGTGTAGGGTGTAGGGTGCAGGGTGTAGTGTAGGGTGCAGGGTGTAGTGTAGGGTGCAGGGTGTAGTGTAGGGTGTAGGGTGTAGGGTGCAGGGTGCAGTGTAGAGTGTAGGAAATAGAATGCCATCTGAGATGTAGACTACGTTTCCAGCCAATCACAGCTCAATGAAACACTCACTGTGGGCGGGACCACTGTTAAGAGGACAGCAGGAAGTGTGTATCCAATCACAGCTCAGTGAAACACTCATTGTGGGCGGGGCCACTGTCAGGAGGACAGCAGGAAGTGCGAGGCGGCTGACTTTATTTCCTTATTTGAAGACAAAACTGTGTGTGTAGCCCAAATGGGAAACCTATTGTCCGAGGGGCCCTGCTCAGAAGTGGTTCACTATATAGGGAAGAGGGTGCCAGTTGACACACTCATAGCCTACGGTGACCTCAGAGCCGACGGTGACCTCAGAGCCGACGGTGACCTCAGAGCCGACGGTGTCCCGATGTCTCCATGTCCCTAGATACAGTTGAAGTCAGAAGTTTACATACACTTAGGTTGGAGTCATTAAAACTCGTTTTTCAACCACTCCACACATTTCTTGTTAACAAACTATAGTTTTGGCAAGTTGGTTGGGACATCTACTTTGTGCATGACACAAGTCATTTTTCCAACAATTGTTTAAAGACAGATTATTTCACTAATAATTCACTCTATCACAATTCCAGTGGGTCAGAAGTTTACATACACTAAGTTGACTGTGCCTTTAAACAGCTTGGAAAATTCCAGAAAATGATGTCATGGCTTTAGAAGCTTCTGATAGGCTAATTGACATCATTTGAGTAAATTGTAGGTTTACCTGTGGATGTATTTCAAGGCCTACCTTCAAACTCAGTGCCTCTTTGCTTGACATCATGGGAAAATCAAAATGAATCAGCCAAGACCTCAGAAAGAAAATTGTAGACCTCCACAAGTCTGGTTCATCCTTGGGAGCAATTTTCAAACACCTGAAGGTACCACGTTCTTCTGTACAAACAATAGTACGCAAGTATAAACACCATGGGACCATGCAGCCGTCATACCGCTCAGGAAGGAGACACGTTCTGTCTCCTAGAGATTAACGTACTTTGGTGCGAAAAGTGCAAATCAATCCCAGAACAACAGCAAAGGACCTTGTGAAGATGCTGGAGGAAACAGGTACAAAAGTATCTATATCCACAGTAAAACAAGTCCTATATCGACATAACCTGAAAGGCAACTCAGCAAGGAAGAAGCCACTGCTCCAAAACCGCCATAAAAAAGCCAGACTACGGTTTGCAACAGCACATGGGGACAAAGATCATACTTTTTGGAGAAATGTCCTCTGGTCTGATGAAACAAAAATAGAACTGTTTGGCCATAATGACCATCGTTATGTTTGGAGGTAAAAGGGGGAGGCTTGCAAGCCGAAGAACACCATCCCAACCGTGAAGCACGGGGGTGGCAGCATCATGTTGTGGGGGTGCTTTGCTGCAGGAGGGACTGGTGCACTTCACAAAATAGATGGCATCATGAGGGAGGACAATTATGTGGATATATTGAAGCAACATCTCAAGACATCAGTCAGGAAGTTAAAGCTTGGTCGCAAATGGGTCTTCCAAATGGACAATGACCCCAAGCATACTTCCAAAGTTGTGGCAAAATGGCTTATTAAGGACAACAAAGTCAAGGTATTGGAGTGGCCATCACAAAGCCCTGACCTCAATATAGGTGTGTGGGCAGAACTGAAAAAGCGTGTGCGAGCAAGGAGGCCTACAAACCTGACTCAGTTACACCAGCTCTGTCAGGAGGAATGGGCCAAAATTCAACCAACTTTTTGTGGGAAGCTTGTGGAAGGCTAACCGAAACGTTTGACCCAAGTTAAACAATTTAAAGGCAATGCTACCTAATACTAATTGAGTGTATGTAAACTTCTGACCCACTGGGAACGTGATGAAAGAAATAAAAGCTGAAATAAATCATTCTCTCTACTATTATTCTGACATTTCACATTCCTAAAGTAAAGTGCTGATCCTAAATTACCTAAGACAGGGTGTTATTACTAGGATTAAATGTCAGGAACTGAGTTTAAATGTATTTGGCTAAGGTGTATGTAAACTTCCGACTTCAACTGTGTTAGGAGTATTAGAGGCCATAGTCTGCTATAACCGCTGTTCTGTGTTCAATCAACTTAATGATCATTAAACCATTAGTACTGGCAGGAGCTAGGACTTGAAATGGCTCACACGCTGTAAACACACACACACACACACACACACACACACGCTGTAAACACACACAAACACACACACAGACACGTAGTGTCCCGCGGCAGCTCCAGTGACTGATGTTGTGTTATGTGAGGTCTGACGTCCCAACGTGACAACACACTTAGCCAGGGACAACTCTCACTCACTGTAAACACACACACACACACACACA
>NW_023493664.1:837500-857500 GCF_013265735.2 Oncorhynchus mykiss
TAGCCTCTACTCTTCCCAGCTAGCTGTTAGAACAGGAAGTCAGGAGACAGGGGCGGCTATTTACCAGCATAACCTGCAGACCACTCTACTCTACAGTCTGCATGTTAAAGTGTCCACTAGTGTGTCTGTGTGTGTGTGTGTGTGTGTGTGTGTGTGTGTGTGTGTGTGTGTGTGTGTGTGATAGATGTTGCCTCTTTTGAGGGCTACTAGAACGAAGCCTGCTGACAGTGAACAACAGAACAACACCACTAGCCAGCTGGTTAGGGCTTAGGGTGCTAGGAGTTAGGATGCATCATGTGAGGGCTTGGGGACTAGGAGTTAGGATGCATCATGTGAGGGCTAGGGGACTAGGAGTTAGGATGCATCATGTGAGGGCTTGGGGACTAGGAGTTAGGATGCATCATGTGAGGGCTTGGGGACTAGGAGTTAGGATGCATCATGTGAGGGCTTGGGGACTAGGAGTTAGGATGCATCATGTGAGGGCTAGGGGACTAGGAGTTAGGATGCATCATGTGAGGGCTAGGGGACTAGGAGTTAGGATGCATCATGTGAGGGCTAGGGGACTAGGAGTTAGGATGCATCATGTGAGGGCTAGGGGACTAGGAGTTAGGATGCATCATGTGAGGGCTTGGGGACTAGGAGTTAGGATGCATCATGTGAGGGCTTGGGGACTAGGAGTTAGGATGCATCATGTGAGGGCTAGGGGACTAGGAGTTAGGATGCATCATGTGAGGGCTAGGGGACTAGGAGTTAGGATGCATCATGTGAGGGCTAGGGGACTAGGAGTTAGGATGCATCATGTGAGGGCTAGGGGACTAGGAGTTAGGATGCATCATGTGAGGGCTTGGGGACTAGGAGTTAGGATGCATCATGTGAGGGCTTGGGGACTAGGAGTTAGGATGCATCATGTGAGGGCTTGGGGACTAGGAGTTAGGATGCATCATGTGAGGGCTAGGGGACTAGGAGTTAGGATGCATCATGTGAGGGCTAGGGGACTAGGAGTTAGGATGCATCATGTGAGGGCTAGGGGACTAGGAGTTAGGATGCATCATGTGAGGGCTAGGGGACTAGGAGTTAGGATGCATCATGTGAGGGCTTGGGGACTAGGAGTTAGGATGCATCATGTGAGGGCTTGGGGACTAGGAGTTAGGATGCATCATGTGAGGGCTAGGGGACTAGGAGTTAGGATGCATCATGTGAGGGCTAGGGGACTAGGAGTTAGGATGCATCATGTGAGGGCTAGGGGACTAGGAGTTAGGATGCATTCTGTCTGTTTGGATGTAGCAGTTAGGTTGCTAACTAGCTAGCGGTGCCTATGCAAGTTACACTTTTGAGAAAACCCTGACCGCTGTTCACTACAAACCCTAAACTCCAGGCCGAACTGACCGCTACAGCTGCATTTTATAACGGGGCTCGGCTGTGCTCTGTATAGGGCCTTAGAAAACATTTTATAGATCCCATTTTGATTTCCTCCTTTTTTTCTCATACCTCGCTAAGAGAGAAAGAGAGAGAGACACAGAGAGAGAGAGAGAAGGGGCGTTTCACAACCGGCTGTAGTTTAGTTGCAGCAGGGAGTAGCGTGTTATGGCGACGCGCCCGGTTCCGTGACACCGGACCAATCAGATCGCGCGAATCCAAAAGTTTACCTTTTATGGCTCGAGCCGGGCATCTAACCGGGAGATAAAAACCACGCGCCCACCGACTACCGGTTCACTTTGAGGCGCCGTCACACGCAGTTCGTGCGGGATTATATCATTTACCCTTGAAACACCCCCCTCCCAAAACCAAAAGGTAAGAATAACCTACATAGCTCTACTATTTAATGGCGTTTGTTTTGGTAACAGACACAAAGTAAACACGTATCTGGTTGCATATTTTAATTCATTTGAATCTGGTTTGTTATATAGTGGAGGACATGAACCACAAGGCTGTTTGTATGATTTTATAGGGTAGACTAAGTTAACATGCTGTTTTTCAGTAATATGCATGGTTGATGAGGTTCACTAAATGTATTTACTAGGTTTGAAACATGACTTTATAGTGGACATCTTGTTTAATTAATTGGGCGGATATGCAGGTGTGACTTGTTAGGTAATCAATAACCGGCTTAACCCCCATACAACAACCACCTACAGTAAATATATATTTATCTTATCATGGTGTTAAACTGATTTGTTTTTTTAGCAGCTGTTGGACCCCCCCTCCCGGGTAAAAGGGGGGTCTCAGGGAGTCTTTGTGTTGAGCTCTGCGGCTGTAGGTTCAGACCTAGTTTATCCTGCGTGTTAACATTAACGTTTTTTAACAACCACTCGACACATATTGTTTTAATATAAGACATTAAACTAACTTTATTTATTGGTATGTGTGTGGTACTTAAAGCCGTAGTTATTATAACCTGAGCGGTTATTCGGGAAACCGGTCCGGTTAGGAGGAAAGGGGGGGACCTCGTCAACAGTGACCAAGGCGTGGCCAGCAGGAAATGGCCTCTAACCTGGCAGGTTTATTCACAACACTGGACTTGGAAGTTAACTAAATTATGTATTTGTTTTTTAAGTCCCCTCCTTTAGTAGTAAATCAGCATTTGAATGGGAGTTATAGACTTGGGATTTCATATTGAGAAGTGCGTTTTAAATTTTATTAAGAGGTTTATTTTCCATGTCATTAACGCTCATTTTAAAGTCAGAGTTCCACGGTCGTCTTGTGTTTTTGGGGGAGTTTATAAAATGGCGGCCAGGGGGTTGAAATGCTACTTGGTTAAGAGGGGAGTGGTCACATCCGGGTCTTGGTCCAAAAAAATGTTCCTATTCTCTGGTTGTGAACCGCCAAAAGGGCTGCTGAGAATCCCAAAACATGTCCTTATATGGTAATATCGAAAGAACGCAGCGCCATTTTCCTTTGTCTCGAGGGCGCAGTGCGGTTTCCACCTAGCGGTCAGAACGCGTCATTACAACCTGCCAGGAAGGCAGGACGTGTTGCGTCATGTCGTCACAGGGCTCTATGCGGAAGTGTTTCTTAAGGGTGGCGCTGTGCGGAAGTGTTGCGGGTTACGCATTTTTTTTAACCCTCTTCTCTCTTCTCAAACGTCTGTCTTTGTAGCCTTTGTTTGTTTTTTACATGCGGTTTCTTTTGTTTCAGTTCAAAATGGAAGATGAAATCGCCGCACTGGTTGTTGACAACGGATCCGGTATGTGCAAAGCCGGATTCGCCGGAGATGACGCGCCTCGGGCTGTCTTCCCCTCCATCGTCGGGCGTCCCAGGCATCAGGTGAGGAACAAGGGGTTTTTACCCGGAGATGGACCTGTCATTGCTAATGCCCAAATGTAAACAAATCTCATGATGGGCTTTGGGACGTTTTGAACTGTAAAAATTACATATTGTTCTAGTTTGATTTGTCTGTTTAATATTAATTTGAGGCCTAGTGACTAGACTAGAGATGAACCATCCCATAGATCACATCCCTGAGAAGTGGCTACATACAACTAGCCTTATGCACCTCAATGCAGTCAGACTTAATATTGAGGACACTGCTAACTATATACTAACCCCATCCAATCTAGTAGTTGGTATGCTAGTTGTGTCCTAGCTGGCGTCTGTATTTACTAACCCCATCCAATCTAGTAGTTGGTATGCTAGCCGTGTCCTAGCTGGCGTCTGTATATACTAACCCTGTCCTGTTTTCAGGGAGTGATGGTTGGGATGGGCCAGAAAGACAGCTACGTGGGAGACGAGGCTCAGAGCAAGAGGGGCATCCTGACCCTGAAGTACCCCATTGAGCATGGCATCGTCACCAACTGGGACGACATGGAGAAGATCTGGCATCACACCTTCTACAACGAGCTGAGGGTGGCTCCAGAGGAGCACCCCGTCCTGCTCACAGAGGCCCCCCTCAACCCCAAAGCCAACAGGGAGAAGATGACCCAGGTATGTGGCACTCACCTCAAACCGTTCCTTCTGCTCTTCAGTTCTGCCTTGTCTTTCCTCACGCTCATCTTCCTCTCCTCCAGGCCCTCTCTTCTGAAAGCTGATTTGTCTCCTCTCTCTAGAAGCTCCAGGTCTTTCCTCCTTTCTGTGTTCTGCACCTTGCTGGCCTTAATGATAGAGCTAGAAACAGCACCTTAATGATGACATTCATTCTAACAATAAGACAGCCCTCTGCTAGCTGAGTTACCATAGCAACACTAACGCTACAGGGGGTCTGTTTCGACCTACACGGCCCAGTGGGGATGACTGCTATGTTTCTGAACGGGTTCTCCACTAACTTTACCCCTCGACTCACTAGCGCATGTTCTTCTGACTCTGTTGCTCTCGAACCTTGACACTCATCCCTCTCTACTGTGTTCCTCATCCCTCTACTGTGGTCCTCCAGCACCTTGACACTCATCATCCTCTCTACTGTGGTTTTATAGCACCTTGACACTCATCCCTCTCTACTGTGGTTTTATAGCACCTTGACACTCATCCCTCTCTACTGTAGTCCTCCAGCACCGTGACTCATCCCTCTCCTCTCGTCTCCAGATCATGTTTGAGACCTTCAACACCCCTGCCATGTACGTGGCCATCCAGGCCGTGTTGTCCCTGTACGCCTCTGGCCGTACCACCGGTATCGTCATGGACTCCGGTGACGGCGTGACCCACACAGTACCCATCTACGAGGGCTACGCTCTGCCCCACGCCATCCTGCGTCTGGATCTGGCCGGCCGCGACCTCACAGACTACCTGATGAAGATCCTGACGGAGCGCGGTTACAGCTTCACCACCACGGCCGAGAGGGAAATCGTACGAGACATCAAGGAGAAGCTGTGCTACGTGGCGCTGGACTTTGAGCAGGAGATGGGCACCGCTGCCTCCTCTTCCTCTCTGGAGAAGAGCTACGAGCTGCCTGACGGACAGGTCATCACCATCGGCAACGAGAGGTTCCGCTGCCCAGAGGCCCTCTTCCAGCCCTCCTTCCTCGGTGAGTTTGAACTAAACACTCAGAACAGTCGCTCGAGGTCAGACGGGTCGTCGGCAGCAGTCTTGTGAGCGCCGTAATGACGGCCATTTTGTCTCCTCTCTCTCTCTCCAGGTATGGAGTCTTGCGGTATCCACGAGACCACCTACAACTCCATCATGAAGTGTGACGTGGACATCCGTAAGGACCTGTACGCCAACACAGTGCTGTCCGGAGGAACCACCATGTACCCCGGCATCGCTGACAGGATGCAGAAGGAGATCACCTCTCTGGCCCCCTCCACCATGAAGATCAAGGTTAGAATCACTACAGTCAACTGTCTGTCCCTTTATGAAGGCTACACAAGCACTACCAACTAGGACTAAATACCAGTCATCTAATCGGATGGCCTGGCAACACCAGTACACTGGTTCTCACTACTATTAGGCTTAGCTAACAGTCCCCTATAAAGATACTAATACACAGTTATTACATTAGTTTAACACATTAAAAATCAACTGCTTCAGACCTTCAAAAAGCAACACAATGCATAACTTAGTATCCAGTAGACTGATCTGAAGTCCTGTCCCTTACCTTTAACTCTCTGCTGCCACCGTGTGGTCAGATGTTAGTACTGCAGTCTAGCCCATGTTAATTTAACCCTCTGCTGCCACCGTGTGGTCAGATGTTAGTACTGCAGTCTAACCCATGTTAATTTAACCCCACTGGTCAGATGTTAGTACTGCAGTCTAACCCATGTTAATTTAACCCTCTGCTGCCACCGTGTGGTCAGATCTTGGTACTGTAGTCTTAACCCATGTTAATTTAACCCTCCTCTCTCTCCTCTCCAGATCATCGCCCCCCCAGAGCGTAAATACTCCGTCTGGATCGGAGGCTCCATCTTGGCTTCTCTCTCCACCTTCCAACAGATGTGGATCAGCAAGCAGGAGTACGACGAGTCTGGTCCCTCCATCGTCCACCGTAAATGCTTCTAAACAGACTGTACCCATCCCAAACGACCGACCCAGCCACACCCGACTACCACTTCAGCTCTGCCACCAGACACACCACCCAGAGGGAGAGAGAGGGGGGCCTGTGGAGTGAGCCCAAACCCAGCTTCTCAGTCTCATTGGCATGGCTTCTGTTATTTTGGCGCTTTTTTTGACTCAGGATCTGTGAAAAACAAAAAAAATAAACACAACTGGAACGGTGAAACAGCGGATTAAAGATTTTTAAGAGTTAAAAAAAAGAAATAATGTAAAAGGACCCCTGAGATTCTATCATGCAGCTGAGGACTTTAAAAACAACAACATGTACATTCTGTTTCTTTTTCGAGTCATTCCAATTGTTTTGTTAACTTTTCAGAACAGGTATTTGCCTCTGTGAAGGCTGCCGGCTTCCGGCTCTCTGCCACAGCGTTCTGTAACATGGGGCAGTATGGCTTGTATGTAAATTATGTCACAATGTCTGGGTTTTTTTGTACTTGCAGCCTTAAGTCTTGGTCCTGTTCATTTTTTTTGGTTTTTGTTTATGCAAATGAACCCGAGTGTGACCTCTGCTGGGGGGGGTCAGAGGTGATTAGGGTGCCAGAGGGACCAGTGGGGGGGGGGGGGGGGGGGGCAACTTGTACACTGACTAAACTCCCAATAAAAGTGCACATGTGTTCCGACATCACTTCCTGTCTGAGACTCCCTTCCTGTACAGTTCACTGTTGTCTGGGTGGGGTGGCAGGAAGCTTCCGGGTCCAGGATTAAGCGGGTTGTGCAATGGGGGGGGGGGCGGGGGTTAGAGTGGGTTCCAGTCAAATCAACATCCTGGTGCTTTCCTATGGCACATCGACAGAATGTACTCATCTCTCACGGAGCTACCTAAAGATGAACATTGTCTCTGGGTAATTGTCAGCTAGCACCAGTTACATCATTAGCAGTTTATTTAACTAGGCAAGACGGGTTAAGAACCAATTCTTATTTTACAATGACGGCCTTGGAACGAAGGGTGGGTTTTAAACTGCCTTGTTCAAGGGGCTGTAATACTATACTGGCTCGGTGTGGGTCTCCATCCTGATCATCAGCTTCTTGGAGAGCAGAGAAATAACAGGGTTGCCAGCTTGATCTCAAATTGGCACCTCATCGCCCCTCCAACTCCACCGGGTCCTAAAATTAAACATTCTTAATTCAGTTCTCGATTTGGTTTCCCACACCTTTTAATTGTGATTAGGGGAGTACGGAATGTTCCCAAATAAATACAAGAGTTCTGCCAGGTAAGTGTACTTTGCGGTTAACATTGAATTAAAGTGTCTACCCACAGGTTTGGCTTGTTAAACCAATCGTGGTAACCAGGGGTGGAATGTTGATTTAGCTGTGAGATTTAATGATGTGAAAAGTGCATGTAACTTTTCAGAATAGTTTGTGTCGAGCTGGTAGCTCAGAATTAACCTGGAGACTCTTATCAAATGTTTTTGCAGCAAAGTACATGCCTGAGTCTGAAGGTGTCCGACTCAACATGGTTCCGCTGGTAGATATGACGGTCGGGTCACGTCCATCTCATATAGCCTGGGTACCAGTACCAAGGTGCTTCAAAGTCCTGAGTCTGAAGACGATATTTTATTGGCAAACAATTCTAAACCTGTTTTCGCGTTGTCACTGGGGTCGATTGCTGAGGAAAAAAACATCTAACGTAACGTGGGTAAAGTCGAGGGGTCTGAACTTCCATTAAACACTAAATAAAACGCATTTCTCTCTGTGCCTTTTCTGACCTTGAATTTAAGCATGAGAATAGCATGTTATTCACCCACTATTTGTTTGAGTTGGAGCTAGAATAAGGTATGTTCTTCATACTCTAACCTTGATTTAATTTCCTCATAATTCTACCACGTTACCGACCGAGGAAACCACGAGGAAGGTTTAGCGAACCCTTCCGGTTCCAGGCCGGAAAAGCATTTTTTAAATTTATCAATATATTTTAAAGGCTTCCCGAACCGTTTTTTCTCATTCATACATACATTGATAACCGTACATTTCGGTCTAAATAATTACAAGATCCGAGTATTTTTAAATCTACCAGTTGGTTTTGAAACGGAGACGAATATTCATTGATGTCTTTCTGTCATCGATCTCTATATTGTGAACCCGTTCTCTCTCTCCATGTATTCTAGTGAGTCTGTGCACAAAATATATCATTAAAGGTACACCAGATTTAAAGGGATGGCTTCAACTAAATGTACTTGAAACCCCCATTGAATGAAAACTCCAGGAGAAAATCTGTTGGCCATCAAATTGATTCAGATCGGGCAAGACAGCCGCACCTGCAGAGCGTGTTGATGGACATAATATGCCTAGTCTGAATACCAAACACTGAGAAGTGCGCAGGAAAGGCATACATTCCTATGTCGGGGGAGTTGCGCAAACCTGGATTGTACAATATTTGCACATTATTCTCAAAAAATATATATTTTAAAAATGACGTCAAGCTCTGTCAAATTGGTTGTTGATCATTGCTTAGACAGCCATAGATTGTCAAGCCGATTTAAATCAAAACTAGTAACTAGGCAATTGACAGTAAACCAGTGAGCGCGTACATTTTCGGGGTCCTCCGTGGGAATCGAACAACCCCAGTGTTGCGAGAGCTATGAACCAACTGAGTCACGTCATCACAAACCACTATCACTACTCAATGACTGGGTCGGGCAAGTTAGCTCTCCTGTTGAATCTGACAATTACTCTTAATGGTTGTACAGTCGTCTAAAATAAAACTGTGAAGGACCTCGGCGTTACTCTGGACCCTGATCACTGGCTTCCTGTCAAAGCAAGGGCTTATTTCAAGGTAGTTACTGCTAACCTACAAAGCATTACATGGGCTTGCTCCTACCCATCTCTCTGATTTGGTCCTGCCGTACATACCTACATGTACACTACGGTCACAAGATGCAGGCCTCCTAATTGTCCCTAGAATTTCGAAGCAAACAGCTGGAGGCAGGGCTTTCTCCTATAGAGCTCCATTTATATAGAATGGTCTGCCTACCCATGTCAGAGACGCAAACTCGGTCTCAACCTTCAAGTCTCTACTGAAGACTCGTCTCTTCAGTGGGTCATATGATTGAGTGTAGTCTGGCCCAGGAGTGTGAAGGTGAACGGAAAGGCTCTGGAGCAACGAACCGCCCTTGCTGTCTCTGCCTGGCCGGTTCCCCTCTTTCCACTGGGATTCTCTGCTTCTAACCCTATTACAGGGGCTGAGTCACTGGCTGACTGGGGCTCTTTCATACCGTCCCTGGGAGGGGTGGGTTGAGTCACTGATGTGATCTTCCTGTCTGGGTTGGCGTCCCCCTTGGGTTGTGCCGTGGCGGAGATCTTTGTGGGCTATACTCGGCCTTGTCTCAAGATGGTAAGTTGGTGGTTGAAGATATCTCTCTAGTGGTGTGGGGGCTGTGCTTTGGCAAAGTGGGTGGGGTTATATCCTCCCTGTTTGGCCCTGTCCTGGGGTGTCCTCGGATGGGGCCACAGTGTCTCCTGACCCCTCCTGTCTCAGCCTCCAGTATTTATGCTGCAGTAGTTTATGTGTCCGGGGGCTAGGGTCAGTTTGTTATATCTGGAGTACTTCTCCTGTCCTATCCGGTGTCCTGTGTGAATTTAAGTATGCTCTCTCTAATTCTCTCTTTCTTTCTCTCTCTCTGAGGACCTGAGCACTAGGACCATGCCTCAGGACTACCTGGCATGATGACTCCTTGCTGTCCCCAGTCCACCCCAGTCCACCTGGCCGTGCTGCTGCTCCAGTTTCAACTGTTCTGCCTGTGATTATTATTATTTGACCATGCTGGTCATTTATGAACATTTGAACATCTTGGCCATGTTCTGTTATAATCTCCACCCGGCACAGCCAGAAGAGGACTGGCCACCCCACATAGCCTGGTTCCTCTCTAGGTTTCTTCCTAGGTTCTGGCCTTTCTAGGGAGTTTTTCCTAGCCACCGTGCTTCTACACCTGCATTGCTTGCTGTTTGGGGTTTTAGGCTGGGTTTCTGTACAGCACTTTGAGACATCAGCTGATGTACGAAGGGCTATATAAATACATTTGATTTGATTAATCTCCATGGTGATGAACAGTCAACAGGTACAAACCTTAGATGACCAGCCTACTGTACAATACACTAACCTACACGTACATTAAGTGGTTAGTAAGGAAGGTAAATTAATACACAAAATAAAGTGGTTGTTTTTCCCATGTAATTTGATGAATAAATAAAAATATTTAATTTTGGATTCTATTAGAGGCAACAACTCTTACAATTCCACCTATTGAATCCAACAAGATACTGTTCATAATTAAACGTAATATATTCAAATATTTCTTAATTAAATTTAACATATTTAAATAGGTCATAATTAATCTTAATATATTTAAATAGGGATTTAATGTGTTCATAATTAAACGTAATATATTTAAATAAATATTTACTTTGTCAATAATTAAAAACTTAATATATTGAAATAAATATTTACTTTGTCAATAATTAAAAACGTAATATATTGAAATAAGTATTTACTTTGTCAATAATTAAAAACTTAATATATCTAAATAAATATTTAATTTTTTCATAATTAAACTACCATTTTTTTTGAAAAGCAGAGATGAACATTTTCTTTCTTTCTCCCAATATATATATACTATAACACTACTATATATCGTTCAGCCGATACTAGTAACGCTACAGATTTCACTACAGACTTTTATATATGTATATACATACTATAACACTACTATATATCTTATATATACAGTGGGGCAAAAAAGTATTTAGTCAGCCACCAATTGTGCAAGTTCTCCCACTTAAAAAGATGAGAGAGGCCTGTAATTTTCATCATAGGTACACTTCAACTATGACAGACAAAATGAGAAAAAAAAATCCAGAAAATCACATTGTAGAATTTTTTTAATGAATTTATTTGCAAATTATGGTGGAAAATAAGTATTTGGTCACCTGTGAAGATCTGTGAAGTTTATTTGGATTTTTACGAATTATCTTTGAAAGACGGTCCTGAAAAAGGGGCGTTTATTTTTTTCCTGAGTTTATATTAATATATTTATTCTAAGGTTTGGTTTAGGTTTAAAACAAAAATCTCAAAAACATCTTTCATATCATTGGATTGTAACGCACAGCCTTGGACAGCAGAGGCTTCATCAGCCAGTTAGGAAGACACAACACCCTCCATTCCCTGCTCCGTCTCTGACAGTAATGTGCTGTCGGCCAATAGGACGCCTCTGTTCGCTTGAACTCAGCCAATCAGAACGGTCTCTGCTGACACACCCACAGAGAAGATTGTTGGAAGGCAGAGCAGATGGGTGAGACTGAGCTGCACTTCCTAACCTCCTGCCAAATGTACGACCATATTAGAGACACATATTTCCCTCAGAAACACAGATCCACAAACAAACCCAATTTTGATAAATTCCCACATCTACTGGGTGAAATTCCACAGTGTTCCATCACAGCAGTAAGATGTGTGACCTGTTGCCACGAGAAAAGGGCAACCAGTGAAGAACACACACCATTGTAAATACAACCCATATTTATGCTTATTTATTTTCCCTTTTGTACTTTAACCATTTGTACATCGTTACAACACTGTATATAGACATAATATGACATTTGTAATGTCTTTATTCTTTTGTAACTTCTGTGAGTGTAATGTTTACTGTTCATTTTTATTGTTTATTTCACTTTTGTTTATTATCTATTTCACTTGCTTTGGCAACGTAAACACATGTTTCCCCTGACAATAAAAGCCCCTCGAATTAAACTGACAGAGGAGAGAGAGAGAGAAATTGAAAGGTGTGTGAGTGAGCAAGGAGGGTGTGTGGTGGGGAGTACCTCTGTGATACGTCAGCTCTCAGGGCAACATGATGCTGAGGTTGGTGTACACACACAGCGGAGGGAGAGTAGTGTGTGTGTGAGTGTGAGTTAGTGTTCAGCATGTAGACCCTAAGAGGAAAACTCTCCTCCATTTTAAAAACAGGAACCAGCTTCATTACTGACACAAAATGGAGTCCAGCTGAACACGGTTTCTCCTTCTGGAGGGGGTTCCCCCGGTAACTGGGCCGCTGCTCGGGGACAGGACATTGTTTGGCACAGCACTTGAGGACAAATGTTATTGTAAAAACAAAAGATACTTGAAATACAATAGGATTGATCGGCTAATGATCTAGTAGGTCTGATAAGACAGGAGACGACAATCTAATGATCTAGTAGGTCTGATAAGACAGGAGACATCATTCAGGAGACGACAATCTAATGATCTAGTAGGTCTGAATAGACAGGAGACATCATTCAGGAGACGACAATCTAATGATCTAGTAGGTCTGATAAGACAGGAGACATCATTCAGGAGACGACAATCTAATGATCTAGTAGGTCTGATAAGACAGGAGACATCATTCAGGAGACGACAATCTAATGATCTAGTAGGTCTGATAAGACAGGAGACATCATTCAGGAGACGACAATCTAATGATCTAGTAGGTCTGAATAGACAGGAGACATCATTCAGGAGACGACAATCTAATGATCTAGTAGGTCTGATAAGACAGGAGACATCATTCAGGAGACGACAATCTAATGATCTAGTAGGTCTGAATAGACAGGAGACATCATTCAGGAGACGACAATCTAATGATCTAGTAGGTCTGATAAGACAGGAGACATCATTCAGGAGACGACAATCTAATGATCTAGTAGGTCTGAATAGACAGGAGACATCATTCAGGAGACGACAATCTAATGATCTAGTAGGTCTGAATAGACAGGAGACATCATTCAGGAGACGACAATCTAATGATCTAGTAGGTCTGAATAGACAGGAGACATCATTCAGGAGACGACAATCTAATGATCTAGTAGGTCTGAATAGACAGGAGACATCATTCAGGAGACGACAATCTAATGATCTAGTAGGTCTGAATAGACAGGAGACATCATTCAGGAGACGACAATCTAATGATCTAGTAGGTCTGAATAGACAGGAGACATCATTCAGGAGACGACAATCTAATGATCTAGTAGGTCTGAATAGACAGGAGACATCATTCAGGAGACGACAATCTAATGATCTAGTAGGTCTGAATAGACAGGAGACATCATTCAGGAGACGACAATCTAATGATCTAGTAGGTCTGAATAGACAGGAGACATCATTCAGGAGACGACAATCTAATGATCTAGTAGGTCTGATAAGACAGGAGACATCATTCAGGAGACGACAATCTAATGATCTAGTAGGTCTGATAAGACAGGAGACATCATTCAGGAGACGACAATCTAATGATCTAGTAGGTCTGAATAGACAGGAGACATCATTCAGGAGACGACAATCTATTGATCTAGTAGGTCTGGTAAGACAGGAGACATCATTCAGGAGACGACAATCTAATGATCTAGTAGGTCTGGTAAGACAGGAGACATCATTCAGGAGACGACAATCTATTGATCTAGTAGGTCTGAATAGACAGGAGACATCATTCAGGAGACGACAATCTAATGATCTAGTAGGTCTGGTAAGACAGGAGACATCATTCAGGAGACGACAATCTATTGATCTAGTAGGTCTGAATAGACAGGAGACATCATTCAGGAGACGACAATCTAATGATCTAGTAGGTCTGATAAGACAGGAGACGACAATCTATTGATCTAGTAGGTCTGAATAGACAGGAGACATCATTCAGGAGACGACAATCTAATGATCTAGTAGGTCTGAATAGACAGGAGACATCATTCAGGAGACGACAATCTATTGATCTAGTAGGTCTGGTAAGACAGGAGACATCATTCAGGAGACGACAATCTATTGATCTAGTAGGTCTGAATAGACAGGAGACATCATTCAGGAGACGACAATCTAATGATCTAGTAGGTCTGGTAAGACAGGAGACATCATTCAGGAGACGACAATCTAATGATCTAGTAGGTCTGAATAGACAGGAGACATCATTCAGGAGACGACAATCTAATGATCTAGTAGGTCTGATAAGACAGGAGACATCATTCAGGAGACGACAATCTAATGATCTAGTAGGTCTGATAAGACAGGAGACATCATTCAGGAGACGACAATCTAATGATCTAGTAGGTCTGGTAAGACAGGAGACATCATTCAGGAGACGACAATCTAATGATCTAGTAGGTCTGATAAGACAGGAGACGACAATCTATTGATCTAGTAGGTCTGGTAAGACAGGAGACATCATTCAGGAGACGACAATCTATTGATCTAGTAGGTCTGGTAAGACAGGAGACATCATTCAGGAGACGACAATCTAATGATCTAGTAGGTCTGGTAAGACAGGAGACATCATTCAGGAGACGACAATCTAATGATCTAGTAGGTCTGAATAGACAGGAGACATCATTCAGGAGACGACAATCTAATGATCTAGTAGGTCTGATAAGACAGGAGACATCATTCAGGAGACGACAATCTAATGATCTAGTAGGTCTGAATAGACAGGAGACATCATTCAGGAGACGACAATCTAATGATCTAGTAGGTCTGATAAGACAGGAGACATCATTCAGGAGACGACAATCTAATGATCTAGTAGGTCTGATAAGACAGGAGACATCATTCAGGAGACGACAATCTAATGATCTAGTAGGTCTGGTAAGACAGGAGACATCATTCAGGAGACGACAATCTAATGATCTAGTAGGTCTGGTAAGACAGGAGACATCATTCAGGAGACGACAATCTAATGATCTAGTAGGTCTGATAAGACAGGAGACATCATTCAGGAGACGACAATCTAATGATCTAGTAGGTCTGGTAAGACAGGAGACATCATTCAGGAGACGACAATCTAATGATCTAGTAGGTCTGAATAGACAGGAGACATCATTCAGGAGACGACAATCTAATGATCTAGTAGGTCTGGTAAGACAGGAGACATCATTCAGGAGACGACAATCTAATGATCTAGTAGGTCTGGTAAGACAGGAGACATCATTCAGGAGACGACAATCTAATGATCTAGTAGGTCTGGTAAGACAGGAGACATCATTCAGGAGACGACAATCTAATGATCTAGTAGGTCTGGTAAGACAGGAGACATCATTCAGGAGACGACAATCTAATGATCTAGTAGGTCTGAATAGACAGGAGACATCATTCAGGAGACGACAATCTAATGATCTAGTAGGTCTGGTAAGACAGGAGACATCATTCAGGAGACGACAATCTAATGATCTAGTAGGTCTGGTAAGACAGGAGACATCATTCAGGAGACGACAATCTAATGATCTAGTAGGTCTGAATAGACAGGAGACATCATTCAGGAGACGACAATCTATTGATCTAGTAGGTCTGGTAAGACAGGAGACATCATTCAGGAGACGACAATCTATTGATCTAGTAGGTCTGGTAAGACAGGAGACATCATTCAGGAGACGACAATCTATTGATCTAGTAGGTCTGAATAGACAGGAGACATCATTCAGGAGACGACAATCTATTGATCTAGTAGGTCTGATAAGACAGGAGACATCATTCAGGAGACGACAATCTATTGATCTAGTAGGTCTGAATAGACAGGAGACATCATTCAGGAGACGACAATCTAATGATCTAGTAGGTCTGAATAGACAGGAGACATCATTCAGGAGACGACAATCTAATGATCTAGTAGGTCTGAATAGACAGGAGACATCATTCAGGAGACGACAATCTATTGATCTAGTAGGTCTGAATAGACAGGAGACATCATTCAGGAGACGACAATCTAATGATCTAGTAGGTCTGAATAGACAGGAGACATCATTCAGGAGACGACAATCTAATGATCTAGTAGGTCTGGTAAGACAGGAGACATCATTCAGGAGACGACAATCTATTGATCTAGTAGGTCTGGTAAGACAGGAGACATCATTCAGGAGACGACAATCTAATGATCTAGTAGGTCTGATAAGACAGGAGACATCATTCAGGAGACGACAATCTAATGATCTAGTAGGTCTGGTAAGACAGGAGACATCATTCAGGAGACGACAATCTAATGATCTAGTAGGTCTGATAAGACAGGAGACATCATTCAGGAGACGACAATCTAATGATCTAGTAGGTCTGATAAGACAGGAGACGACAATCTAATGATCTAGTAGGTCTGGTAAGACAGGAGACATCATTCAGGAGACGACAATCTAATGATCTAGTAGGTCTGGTAAGACAGGAGACATCATTCAGGAGACGACAATCTATTGATCTAGTAGGTCTGGTAAGACAGGAGACGACAATCTATTGATCTAGTAGGTCTGGTAAGACAGGAGACATCATTCAGGAGACGACAATCTATTGATCTAGTAGGTCTGGTAAGACAGGAGACGACAATCTAATGATCTAGTAGGTCTGGTAAGACAGGAGACGACAATCTAATGATCTAGTAGGTCTGGTAAGACAGGAGACATCATTCAGGAGACGACAATCTAATGATCTAGTAGGTCTGATAAGACAGGAGACATCATTCAGGAGACGACAATCTAATGATCTAGTAGGTCTGGTAAGACAGGAGACATCATTCAGGAGACGACAATCGATAGATGTATCTCTTTATTGATCAACTATAAAATATTGATCTACTAAATGGATATCGGGAGAAACACTGATTAAGTTGATTGCTTCAGTAAAAAAAAGAAACAAACCCTTTTCACTCCTCCTCCTCCCTCCTCCTCCTCCCCTCCTCCTCCCTCCTCCACTCCTCCTCCTCCACTCCTCCTCCACTCTTCCTCCCTCCCCCACTCCTCCTCCTCCTCCATCTCTCCCCCTCGGCTCAAAGACATTTACAAAACAAACGTTTAGAATTTTCTAAATAATATTTCCCCCCGTACAGAGATGCTTATGGGGTATGTCGGGACGGAGAAAAGGCTGAAACCCCGCTGGGGGGTGGGAGGGGGGGAGAAGATAGATGGGGACCAGGGGGGGCAGATAGATGGGGAGCAGGGGAGGGCAGATAGATGGGGACCAGGGGAGGGCAGATAGATGGGGACCAGGGGAGGGCAGATAGATGGGGACCAGGGGGGGCAGATAGATGGGGACCAGGGGAGGGCAGATAGATGGGGACCAGGGGAGGGCAGATAGATGGGGACCAGGGGGAGCAGATAGATGGGGACCAGGGGGGGGCAGATAGATGAGGACCAGGGGGGGGGCAGATAGATGGGGACCAGGGGGGTGCAGATAGATGGGGACCAGGGGGGGGCTGATAGATGGGGACCAGGGGGGGGCAGATAGATGGGGACCGGGGGGGGGGCAGATAGATGGGGACCAGGGGGGGGCTGATAGATGGGGACCAGGGGGGGGCTGATAGATGGGGACCAGGGGGGGGGGAGCAAATAAGAGTGTGTTCACTCCAGAGAAACACTGATAATATCTCTAAACACCAGGTCATCAGAACCCTGTTAACATCAGCAGGGTGATAAGGTCATGGGGGAGTAGGCGGGACCAGACAGGACAGGCACCAATCAGAACACAGGACTGTATCCACACCCCCATTGTTGGGATTGTCAGCAGGTCTCTCTCTCTCTCGTTAGTGTAATACGTCTCTCAGATAGACAAACCTCCTCTCATCAACACTACTGTGACTCACAGCTACGATCCAGCGAGGACGATGTCTTCCCTGGTAAATAAAATCACTTCCTGCATTTTATATATATATCTATGAGTGTTAGAATTATTGTATGTATTTACAGGTAGAAGTCTGGGTGTGTGTTTATAGAGAAGACCCAAGAGTTTCTGAATACGGTCTGTAGTCTCTCTCTCTCTCTCAGGTGGTCTTCGTTCGTTGGATCAAACGTTATGAGTTGACCGGATCGACCTTGGCGTTGGTCGGGTCACGGTCAGGGTCTGGTGACTGGATCGACCTTGGCGTTGGTCGGGTCACGGTCAGGGTCTCGTGTCGTTCATCAGATGATGGGGACTCCGTCCGTGTTGTAGATCATACCCGTGGTGGGTTCGTATGTCCCGGCCAGGTAGTACAGGTCTTGGCTGTCGGCGTAGCGACGCGTCAGAGTCATGGTTTCGTACTCAGACACGCTGACCACCAGACACTTGTGACTGACCGTCTGGACATCGTTCTCATCGCTGTGGGACGACTGGTACAGAGCCCGCTGCAGGGACACGTTACCAACAAATACACATGTTAACACACTGGTACAGAGCCCACTGCAGAGACACGTTAACACACTGGTACAGAGCCCACTGCAGAGACACGTTAACACACTGGTACAGAGCCCACTGCAGAGACACGTTAACACACTGGTACAGAGCCCACTGCAGAGACACGTTAACACACTGGTACAGAGCCCACTGCAGAGACACGTTAACACACTGGTACAGAGCCCACTGCAGGGACACGTTAACACACTGGTACAGAGCCCACTGCAGAGACACGTTAACACACTGGTACAGAGCCCACTGCAGAGACACGTTAACACACTGGTACAGAGCCCACTGCAGAGACACGTTAACACACTGGTACAGAGCCCACTGCAGAGACACGTTAACACACTGGTACAGAGCCCACTGCAGAGACACGTTAACACACTGGTACAGAGCCCACTGCAGAGACACGTTAACACACTGGTACAGAGCCCACTGCAGAGACACGTTAACACACTGGTACAGAGCCCACTGCAGAGACACGTTAACACACTGGTACAGAGCCCACTGCAGAGACACGTTAACACACTGGTACAGAGCCCACTGCAGAGACACGTTAACACACTGGTACAGAGCCCACTGCAGAGACACATTAACACACTGGTACAGAGCCCACTGCAGAGACACGTTAACACACTGGTACAGAGCCCACTGCAGAGACACGTTAACACACTGGTACAGAGCCCACTGCAGAGACACGTTAACACACTGGTACAGAGCCCACTGCAGAGACACGTTAACACACTGGTACAGAGCCCACTGCAGAGACACGTTAACACACTGGTACAGAGCCCACTGCAGAGACACGTTAACACACTGGTACAGAGCCCACTGCAGAGACACGTTAACACACTGGTACAGAGCCCACTGCAGAGACACGTTAACACACTGGTACAGAGCCCACTGCAGAGACACGTTAACACACTGGTACAGAGCCCACTGCAGAGACACGTTAACACACTGGTACAGAGCCCACTGCAGAGACACGTTAACACACTGGTACAGAGCCCACTGCAGAGACACGTTAACACACTGGTACAGAGCCCACTGCAGAGACACGTTAACACACTGGTACAGAGCCCACTGCAGAGACACGTTAACACACTGGTACAGAGCCCACTGCAGAGACACGTTAACACACTGGTACAGAGCCCACTGCAGAGACACGTTAACACACTGGTACAGAGCCCACTGCAGAGACACGTTAACACACTGGTACAGAGCCCACTGCAGAGACACATTAACACACTGGTACAGAGCCCACTGCAGAGACACGTTAACACACTGGTACAGAGCCCACTGCAGAGACACGTTAACACACTGGTACAGAGCCCACTGCAGAGACACGTTAACACACTGGTACAGAGCCCACTGCAGAGACACGTTAACACACTGGTACAGAGCCCACTGCAGAGACACGTTAACACACTGGTACAGAGCCCACTGCAGAGACACGTTAACACACTGGTACAGAGCCCACTGCAGAGACACGTTAACACACTGGTACAGAGCCCACTGCAGAGACACGTTAACACACTGGTACAGAGCCCACTGCAGAGACACGTTAACACACTGGTACAGAGCCCACTGCAGAGACACGTTAACACACTGGTACAGAGCCCACTGCAGAGACACGTTAACACACTGGTACAGAGCCCACTGCAGAGACACGTTAACACACTGGTACAGAGCCCACTGCAGGGACACGTTAACACACTGGTACAGAGCCCACTGCAGAGACACGTTAACACACTGGTACAGAGCCCACTGCAGAGACACGTTAACACACTGGTACAGAGCCCACTGCAGAGACACGTTAACACACTGGTACAGAGCCCACTGCAGAGACACGTTAACAACAAATAGGGTGTGGTAGGGT